>NC_042620.1:224740304-225040304 GCF_901001135.1 Rhinatrema bivittatum
GGCCTCCCAAAATGAATTACGAGACCCCTAAATTAAACATTATATTATTTCAGTTTCATTCAGTCATTTTTAAATGAATGATTTCTATGAGCCATTAAAGTCAATGGCCTCATAGAAATCCTGGGAGAACAACAGTGTATAGTTAGGAATTGATACAAAGTATAGAGCAGCCAGCTAGCAGACATGAATTGCATGAACATGTTGTTATCAAGGAGACAACGGGGATGATGTATCCCATGTAATGCCTGGGTAGAACATCTCCTTTAACTGACTCCCAGGAGCACATAGAAAAGAGAGGAATGGAGCCTTTCGCTACAATTCGCTTCCCGCTTCGACATACAGACATACGCCTAGAACAGTGATGGCCAACCTTTTGAGCTCAGTGTGTCAAAATTCATAAAGAGCATAACTCGGGTGGTGTGTCACTTCTAGAAAAATCCATAATTGTGATATTTGTAGCTCTAATTAATAACAAGTTATAATTTTAATATATGTACTGTATTTATTAATAAAGCAAAAACAAATAATTCTTTACCTTGCCTGCTTAGTGACTTTTTTGTTGCTGAATTTCGTCAGCTAAATCTTCAATTAAAACACTCTCTCCCCCTCCACCCCCCCTCCCACACAAACTCTTACTCCCCTGGATTTTCTCATACACACTCATGCTCTCACACTCACTGGCTCCCTCACATACACACAAACCCAGGCAGGCTCCCATTCATTTTCACACCACTCCCGCTCCATCCTCCAGGCAGGCACCAATTCATTGTCACACACACAGACCCCCAGGCAGGCACCAATTCATTCTCACACACACAGACCCCCAGGCAGGCACCTATGCATTCACACACATACACCCCCAGGCAGAGTCCCATTCATTCACATGCACACACTAAAGGCAGACCCCCCTCTCTTTTGCCAGCAACCTCGGAACCTCTCTCATTCCTCTGCTGCCACTGTCACTGCTGCCACATGACTATTGGGGATGTTACTATTCTTGCACATTCCCAAAGATTACATGTGCCAATCACTAAAAATATATATTTTTTTTAACCTTTGCTGTCTGATCTTAGTTTTCTAATTGATTGGTCACAGGCTTTTTTTTCCACCTTCCTTTCTTATTTTTTCCACCTTCCCTTTCTTATTTTTTTTTTTTTTGCCAATTCCTTTTATATTGTCTTTTTTTCTGTTTCTTTTCTCTCCATCTTCTTCCCTCAAACACACAGTCAGGTTCTCATTCTCACATGCATTTCTCTCTCTCACACACACCACACACACACACAGGCTCTCACTGGCACATGCTGTCTAACTCTCACACACACAGGCTCTCTCTCACTCCCACATGCTGTCTTGCTCAAGCACATGCAGTCTCTGCAAACATTCAGGTCCTCACTCTCACACACAATCTCTCAACTCATCTCATACACGCACACACACACACACCCACAGACCCTCATCCTCTCTCTCACCTCTGGGCCTCCTCTTCGCGGGTCGCGCAGGATGGGCTCTGCAGCGGCCCTGCTACCGGGCTTCTTCCTCTTCTCGGGCCGCTGCGATTTGAGATTCGCGGCGGCCCGTAAGTGCAAGCGATGCTCCTCTTCTGCACGCTCTGATGCTTCTCCTCCTTCCTGCCCACGCGGCTCCGGCAACGTTTACTTCCGGGGCCGCACAGGCAGGAAGGAGGTGGAGTATCAGCGCGTTCAACACGATCTTTTTCTTTGGGCTGTGGTGAAGTGAGCCTCACCACGGCCCTGCCTGTCGCTGCGCCTCCCTGCGCCCGGGGGCATTGGGGGGGGGGGGGGCTGGAGGGATACTAAAAAACTAATAATTTTAAAGGGTTGGCGCAGCCGAAAAAAAAAAAAGGCTCGGCACAGCCAATAAAAAAAAAAAAATCGATAGTCCCGAAACGCTAGGCGTGTCAGCAAAAACGGCTCGGCGTGTCACCTCTGACACGCGTGTCATAGGTTAGCCATCACTGGCCTAGAACAATGCCATCTCTCCTTCAGAAACTGAAAACCTGGTTGTTCACACAAGCATACCATTGAAGGAACTTCTATTAAACAACATTGACTCTCACCCCTCGATTTCTTCCCTAATCCCTCCCCCCCTCCCTGTTTCCAGTCCCTGACCTGACACCTCCCCCCCCCCTGCTCACCTCTCCTGTCTCCTCCTCCTACCGGATATACTATGTTAATAATCGCCTAGGATAAATCTCTGATTAAGTCTCGCTACTCTATGGTTTTTAGTTGATTATTTTATCACTCTCCAGTTATCGTTTTTAAAATCTCTCCTGTCTTCCATCGCCCATGTTTTTGCTCCCTGTTTAATGTAACTTTACCTACTACTTAGTTGTTAATTGGTTTCCCCTGTTCTAATGTAAACCGGTACGATAAGACCTCGTCTTGAGTATCGGTATAGTAAAAGAATTTAAATAATAATAAATAATAAATACAATCCCCTTTACACTTCCTCTCTGTTGCGTTTGCGCCTCTTCTCGCCCCTCTCTCCACCCTCTTTACCTTGGGAGCGACTCCCTTCGGCTGTGATGGACAGTTGCAGCCGCAGCTTCTCTCTGCCTCTTGGTCCCGGTGTCCCCAGGCTGGCTTGACGCTACGGATCCGCCATGTTCCTGATGATGTAAGGGCTCGCGCGCTCCAGACTTGTACCAGCAAGGGCGCGAACCTTGGGGGTGTCCCCCCATAGTGACATCATCCATTTGCACTTTAAAAGGTCTTTGTTTGCTAACCTCTAACGAGTTAGCTAGGAACTCCAATGGGACTTGCTTCGGCAGTCCACGATACTTGCAACAATGATCCGAGTCAGCCCGGGGAATCTGACCCCACTGCTCTGCCTTTTCAAACTTACCAGGAATACCCACTCCACGGGGGCTCTGCTCTCTATTCTTGATTTCAGATTGCCGGAATACTCAGAAGACTCCTCATTGCCTGGAAGCGATCGCTGATGTGAACACAGTGAGTTCTATTGTACATAGGAATCGGTACTCGCTCCTCGAGGGCCTATATTCCTATAGCTCTGAAGACTCCCTTCCATCCAAGACGTTATCGCAGATACAGAGATCGAGAGTTAGATTGGCAAAATTGCAGATAGGAACCGGTACTCACTCCACGAGGGCCTATGTTCCTAGAATCCTTTACAGACTCTCTTCTACGCTAGAAGCCATTTCATATACAGCTATTGTGAGTTCTTATTACAGACTGTTTAGAGGAATCAGTGCTCGCCCACGGCTCCTGTTCCTGAATATACTGAAGTTCCTCTGTGGCATAGAGACTATTCCAAACATCTACTATTGTGAGTGTACCATCTTGTATCCAGTATACCCTGTCTACTCACTACTTCTAGTCTCTCTCTACAGCTCAGCCACAGAGATTATATTCCAGTATCAGAAGGACTTCAGCCCTGCCGGAGACATTGACTCACTACTGCCACCACTAGTGGTTCACTTCCAGTCTAATAAAGATCTATCTGTGTGTTGTCTATACTCCAGCCTAGCCGGTGGTCCCTCTCAGGATCTCCTCCTGGGGGCACTGTCATCTGCCATCGGCCCAGGGATTCACCAATTCAACTACGAGTGGTATCCTACAGGCCGTCACTCTGTGGGAGCCAACCCACTACAGACCATTAGCTCCACCTATGGAGTATTACAAATTGCTAACTCCTCCCCTTGGGGGAGCAGCATTGAACACTCTCTCACCATTGATAGCATCTACACCTGAGTTCCAGGATTTCAAGTTGTGAAAGAACAATAGCTCTCACTGCCCATTTCTTGCAATACAAGCTCCTGACCATCCTCTGTACACAGCACTGATAATTGTCTCAGTCTTTTCATCTAAAGAACACACTTGGAAGCAGGGTGGTTTCCATCTTCTTTTCTAATAGATAATTAAATGACTGAATAATATTTATAGCTTCAATTCGGATTTCATTTAAAGTGAATAAGTAAGTAAAGTTTCATACGGCTGGATTTTATATCTGCCACACGTGTAAAAATCGCCACTTATGCATTTGGCTGGACCCTGTGTGCACTGCATGCATTTTAAAAAGGGCCCGGCCACATGTGTAAGTGATGATATGCACATAAGTGCTGGGCCCTGACAAATGGGCATGCTGGGGGGGGCAGGGATGGGTGGTCCAGGGACAGGGAGGGCTGGGACAGCCCTCCCTGTCCCTGGACTCCTAAATTGGAGTGGATTGGGAGGGAACACTGGGGGAGCCCCGATCTCATCGCCACATGAATTTGCAAAATTTGACCCCTCTCTTGTGCGCGCCGCCCACACAATAGCGCACAGATTATAAAATTTGACACATATCTGCACATGGCCCACGTATTTTATAGCATCTGCACGCTGGGATTCTCTCTTACAGTTGATTTACTCCACAACTCAGTTTCTGAGTCCCAGATACCAAAGGCCATCAGTTCAAAGATAACAAAAATAGTCTTTGAACTCAAAAAGGAGGAAAATAAGCAAGAGACAGGAAGGGTAGAATGAAACTTCCTTATGGAGAGAATCGGTAAACACCAAATGAACTTTATTGAGAAAAAATGCCCGACTCAGGCTGAGATTCGCTCAATTCTGAGCTGCTTCAGGGGCTAATATAAAAACAAACAAAATAAATATAACCAAATAAACCATCTATAACTGATTAAACAAATATAAACACAAATACACCATACAGACATTAATGGTTAAATCATAATAAATGATAGCAGCAGTGATTCAAAGGAAAAGACACAAATACAGAGAAAGTATAGATTTCCCATAGCTATACTGTTGTATCACTGTAGTCACATATTTTTTTTTTATCAAAAACAATACAATGTTGATCCGATCAATAGTTGTTAGTATCAATAACCTTAAGCTATCATAAAGATATTAAAGGGGTTATAATGTGAAAACTTAAAAAATATAAAACATAAATGGGAATAAATAATAGGTAACTATATATATAATATAAATTATATTGTAAAAACTAAGGCAATTAAAAAATAAAATATAAACATGTTTAAAAACAAAAATATGTAAAACTACTCATGTGAACAAAACAATGACTAAAAGAAATGTCTGCCTGTTAAAGTGGATGGTATCTGTTAGTAGTTGATTCAACTGGCATCAGATCTAGTAGTGTGCTCATTCACATCTTCATAATGGCAAATAACGAAAATTTTGTTGTAGTATAAGTAGTAACCTGTGCATTACAGGTGATATAGGAAGGCAGTGGTGACTGTGCGGTCAATTTTACATAAGAATAGAAACAGATACCTCTAAATCAATACTTTAAAATCTATCAGCAAGATTATCTGTTACTATTGTTCAACCTTCACTGTCAGACCAATGTACACTGTAAAACGGGACCTTTAAATTTAATAGTATTTTTTATATTGTATTTTTTTTATATCATGTACATATTATTTATAGTCCTACATTTTTAATTTGAAATGTCCCCTCTTGCTATTATTCAGTTTTAAACTACCCTATTTACAGGCAGGAATTGGCATGCATACACTGCGCTTTAAAAGGCTTTGAAAAGGAGGCACACTGCGGGCGATAATCTTTTATACATTATTGCTGGCAGTAGTGCAAGAAATAACATCATTTGTTGTGGTGAAATGGGGCGATAATGGGCAGCATGGCCGCAAGCTCGGTAGGTGAAAATGCACCGCTGCAATGTGGCCGCCGGCTCAGTATCACCCCACCCCCTTTTTTTTTTCTGTGACTCAGCATTCCTCTAGAATTATAGTGGAATGATGAGTCCTGGGGAAAGAAAGGTCTCCAGAACCACAAATGACCCATTCTTGCTCCAAGGGGAGGAGAAAGATGTGCTGACCTTGCCACAACATGCCTGCTCTTCCTTCTGCCTCCAGGGAGCGATCATAGCTCTTGCTTGTGCTTCTGGGGAGGAGTTAGGGAGGCCTAGCTGTGATCACCCACTCTTCTCTCTGCCTCTGGGGGGGGGGGAGGAGGTTATCCTTGCTACAATCGCCTACTCTTTCTCCTGCCTCGGGAGGGAAGGTTTTGCACAACTGCATGCTGTTTCTCAAACAGGGGAGAATGGGGGAGATGGAGTTGTTTGGTGCAAAGAGTTTTCATGTGCCTTGTGTACATGAAAACTCATAGGTTGCCTCTGCTAATCTCATGCATCAGAAAATTCGCAGAGCTGATCAACATGTTTTAAAAAATGCTTAAGATGGCTGAGGAAGATAGCATTCAGCTTGCTATTCCTCTATAGCAGCTGGTAAGCCACACAGAATCATTTGGGGGGGCCGATGCAATACAGTGCGCTCAGCAAATGCATGTGATTGAGGCTATTAGTCATTCACTCTCAATGCAAAAAAAAAATTGTGCATCTAGGATGCACATTTAGCGATCAGAAGTTAATGCCTGCCTGGAGCAGGCGTTAATAGCTGAGGGCACTTAAAACTAGTACAGAAAGGCAGAAAAAACTGCTTTTCTGTACTGCCTCCTACTTAATATTGTTGCAATATTAAGAAGGAAAAACAAAACAAAAAAAGTTAAAAAAAAAAAAACCCCACCAGCAGTCGGGTGCAGGAAATGGATGCTCAACTGGCAAGGATCCATTTCCTGAACCCCCTGGCTATGTGGCATTTAGGAAAACCGAGGCCTATAAATCGGCGTTGGTTTTCCTAACCCACAGACTGCCGACGGTGATCAAGTTCTTGTTAGCAAGGAGGTTCCTGGGGCACACAAGCTTCTGCTTTCTGTGCATATTTATTGCATCAGCCCTGGCCTAGAAATAATTTGAAACATTTTAAAATTATGTTTTTATTATTTGATCTGTAAGTTGTAAATTCTATTAACTTTGTGATCCTATTTTAATGGAAACTAAAGATGTGTATTTACATGTTTATTTATACCTACTTTCTTTGAGGACTCACTGCAGACAAACTCAGGAACCATAATGAAGGAGCATGTGCTTCTTTTGATTGCTCTGCTTTTAGTACTGGCCTTGGCTTTACATGTGATGATCGCTATTAGATTCACTCCACTGTTGCTGCTTTCTCCTACTCCTGCACCTCAGGAATTAAGCTAACGAATAAGCAAGCATCACATCTTCTCCCAGCCTTAGCTTCTTGTTGTTTGACACTGCCTATGCCTGTTGTTTCTCCCGAGGAATAACATGTATTTTGCTTTGGAGGGGAAGTGCTAGTAGTGCTACTTGTGCTACCAGATGTTCTGGGATTTTCTCTTTTGGTACCTTTCCCAAAGGAGGCAAAGCTTTGCTTCTCCCTCTGCCATTACCATAATATGTTTTTCTTCCTTCCATTGCCAGTGGCATGATGGAAATTTGAAACAGTCACTAGGAGTGCGCTGCCAGCTACCCACTGTCCAGGGCTGACTGTAAACTGACTATAAAAAAGGGGTTTGACTTTTTACAAGTAAAGTGTTAATGCGTGTATTGCTCTTTTCACCACTCTCCCACAAACGCACATCAGTGTGGAAACTGTCACATAGCACATGCACACACACGCAAAGACTGCAGTGCACACGAGCACACTCACTCTCTTGTTCATAAAAAGTGTCACTTTATTACACAGCCAGTGGTTACTGTAGTAACCACCTACTCCTAAATGTTCTTGGGATGGTACTGGATGAGTACTGTTTCTCCCCCACACATACACGGAAGACAGTTAAATAATATCAAAAACAGCACAATTTACTTTACAAACTCTGGGGTAGATTTTCTAAAAGTGCGCCCGCGCTTACTTTTGTTCACGCACCAGGCACAAACAAAAGTACGCCAGATTTTATAAGATATGCGCGTATCTTATAAAATCCGGGGTCGGCGCACGCAAGGGGGTGGACATTTGTGCAACTTGCACGCGCCGAGCCCTGCGCACGCTTCCCGTTCCCTCCGAGGCCGCTCTGAAATCAAAACGGCCTTGGAGGGAACTTTCCTTCCACCCCCCCGCACCTTCCCCTCCCTAACCCACCCCCTCAGCCCTATCTAACCCCCCCTACCTGTGTTTTAAAAGTTACGCCTGCCAGAACGATTCCCCGGCCCGGGACCCATTTCGGAGGCCTCGGCCACACCCCCAAAATGCCCCAGGGTCGGCATCACGCCCCCCAGCACGCCCCCGCAGAATGACCTGAATGTCGTGTCGGCCCTGACACACACCCCCGGAAAGCCCCGGGACTTACGCGTGTCCCGGGGCTTGCAAGCGCCGCCGAGCCTATGCAAAATAGGCTCGGCACACGCAGGGGGGTTTTAAAGGGTTACGTGCATAAGTTATGCACGGAACCCTTTTAAAATCTACCCCTCTGAATCTAAGATAACACTGAGATAAGCCAAAAAAAATCTGGCTACTTTGCTCTTTTTTCTAGTCAACACGCTGACAACTGCAGTCAATTCTGTAGTTTAAAATCTCTAGTAACAGTCTATAGAGAGCTTGTGCTTGTGAATTAAACCCTTATGCTTAAATGTACTGAAATGATTCATTTATTTCTTGTTGATGGAGAAAACCATTTGTACATCTGACCCTTAATATCTACTAACTGTTACTACAACTTATCATTTTTAAAGTGCTATTAGTCAAACATTGGGAGTCATATTCCGTGGAGGGGAAAAACACCATGGGTCACAAAAACAGTCTGGGGGCTTTGCAAGCCGCAATATTGGATACTGAAGCTCTGGAAACCACATGGTATTTTCCCCATGGAAAAATTCTGCAGGACAAAATACAGCATTGAAAAGGGCCCAAATCTGCGCGATGGAGGCCCCCTTTGCTCAGAGCTGCCATCTTCTTAAAGGTCCATGAGAGCAAAATAGCTTTCCAAAGCTTGCAAGACCCCCCCCCCCCCCCCCGAGGGTCTTGAGAGACCCCTATCCAACCCACCGCCCCACCACATCTAGAGGTGGCCCAGAAGTGAATACCCTGCCCCTCTACCAAAACCCATCCTTTAAAAAAAATGCAGCCCCTCTCATTCCCATTTCTTAACCCCTCTCAGTAGAAGGCATCCCTCTGATGCACCCTAGCTCTCTCTCCAGACATACCTTGTCATCTAGTGGAGCCCTGGTGCTCTAACAAGGCTCAAAGCACCCAGTAGGCTCTGGACCAGCCGGTCATTTAAGTCAAAATGGTGCCAGCTGGCCTTCATAGTAGGTATAGCCCAGATGTCTTGATTACTTGGTGGGAAGGAGTTATTTTGTGTTTCCTTTCCATTTAAACAGCAGGTTGGTAACATCGAAAAGCTCATTAGCGTCCCAATGCTCCCTTTGAAAGTTAACTACAACTCAGGAGTTATAGCTAACTTTCAGTAAAATAATGTGACTTGTATTTTTTGAGGCAAGCCACATTATTTTATTTGCATTGAATTAGCTTTAATGAACTGCTTTGCATGGTTTTGTAAAGCTTATGCATGCAAAGTAGCTCATTTAAATACCCATCTTTTTGGCCAAAAATATTGAGTGATATTTAAAATATTGTGAAATTTTGCCAGGATAAGCATTTATCGCATGATAAACAGCATTTTTCACATGATAAATGATTTTCACAGCTTAGTAAATATATTTCATATTGCTGTACAGATGCACATAAGAGATAGTCCCTTCTCCATGGAATTTATAATCTGGTTAAGACAAATGTACATGACAAATAAGTCTAAAAGTGCATTTATTGTAGAAAAGTCATTAGGATTGCAGATCAGCCTCTAAAAGGTTAGTTTTAGGCTAGATTTGAATACAACCAGAGAGGGAACATGACATATACTGACTCATTACATTTATTGGTACCGTATATGGTGCAACAATGTGGAAAACGCAGAGTCGGGAGGTAGCAGTAAAAGGGAATGGCACAGATAAGATCAACTTGCTCAATGAACTGAGTTAATGAGAGAGTTTAGAAAGAAAGAAGACTGGATATGATCCTAAAAATCTCTAAAGGTCATGCAATATTACACAACGTAAAACAATTATGTTCATCTGCATTTAGTTGTTATTTAAATAACTCACATATCAGAAGCTATCAAGCTGTTGAGAAGAACAAAGACTACCAAAAAAGATTGTTTTAAAGCTCAACTATCCATTCTATTTTTTTGTGAGCACTCATATTGGTACTGTATTAAATGCTTTCAGTTTCCTTTGTTCTCTCAACTGCTTTCTTTTTCCTTCAGTAAGAAATTCAAGTTCATTTATATTATATGAATTTGTATTACTGCACATCTATTTCCAAGTTATTAGGTTGTCTGGATTTGCATTTTAATTTTATCCTAAATGGGTTGTTGCACATTATTCACAATGACTTCAGAAGCCTAGAATATAGTGCCATGAACAAATTTTAACTATATGCTTTTTAAACATAAACTACTTGAAACACATTGTTATACACTTACAATGTTTTATCTACCACCTGGAATAATCATATTTAATATGTATGAATTAATAGTTCATAATATAGGGCAAAATACCACATTGGGAGTTTAACATTCAAATCTATGACAGCCACTTTCAAAGCAGTGTGAAGGCGCACATTGGCATCGGTGTGCACGCAGGGATGCAGCAATTTTATAACTTATGCTCACGTATGTATGCATTTATAAGTAGTCTGAGCATACGCACATTTGCACCTAATTTTAAGTGGCCGTAAATCCTGTTTCTACTGCATAAGTCAGGGTATTTTAAAACTGGTGTGTATCCATGCCATGACCAGTTTCACCAGTTCCTCCACAAATTTGCCCAGTAGTGAGCTAGGTCTTCCAAACCCCTGGTTTAATAGCCTGCACTCTACCCAGTTATCCCAGTCGCTTTAAACCCCACCAGAATGGCTGTTTTCTATTTTTTTTACAACTTAAACCTCTTCCATACCAGAAGTGAACTTACATGGCAGTAGATCTAGGTGTATGCCAGACCACAGTAAGTATTTATGTGCACATCTCTTTGGCAATGCTCCCAAAATGCCCAGGCCCGTCCAGACACCAAGCGCCTTTTTGAAATCAAGTGAAATGTGCATGCAGCAGGAGATATGCACGCATCAGGGCGGCTTTTAAAATTCAGCAGGCTTGCACGAGCCAAACTTGTGTGCAACATATCTCACATAGCCCACTTTTAAAGATTTGATGTTACACGATATTGAAATTCTAGAATCCTCGCCAAACGATGGATATGTTAATTTTTCATCCCGTATGAGATCAGCCCTGAAATCTCTATCTACAAATCATGAAATCATAATAAAACCTGCGGATAAGGGTGGTAGTACAGTCATTCAGGACAAAATACAGTACGTCCAGAGCCTGCAGGCTCAGTTAAATGATCATAATACTATCAATTACTGGAAGAAGATCCAACAAATACACACGGACCAAATTGGATCTTTATTGATGGAAATTAAAAACACCCTTCCTCACCAAAAAGGAATGTCAATTTCTTAGTGTATCCCATCCTCGAACACCAGTATTAGATGGTGTCCCTAAGGTACATAAGACATTTGATAATCCTCCTTTAAGACCCTATCATCTTGAGCAACGGCTCCTTACTCGAGCCCTTGGCCATTTTTCTTGAAAATTCCTTCAACCATATGTAAAAACAACACACTCTTATGTACAAGATATGACTCATGTTTTGACAAAGCTTCAAGAAGTGGTGTTACCATCAGTACAAGTCCATTAGTGCCCCTGGATGTCATTTCACTTTATACGAACGTATCACATTCTGTGGCATTAGATGTAGTGAGGGGAAACCTTATCGATATTAACCCATCGGATTCCAGTTTAATTTCTTCTAACCATTGCTCAGTTCATTTTACAGCACTATTTTTCTTTTGTGACAAAATTTATTACAGATACACGGTATAGCGATGGGGTCATCAGTGGCCCCTGCAGTAGCTAATCTAGTTATGAATCGGGCTAGAAACGTTAGTCATCTATAAATCACCTTTTTTTCATGAAGTATATTTTTGGATTTGCTATGTCGATGATCTATTGTTTTTCTGGAATTCTGACATTCAACGATTACATTTGTTTCTTCAATGGTTGAATACCATCGATAATGATCTCAAGTTTACTTTTCAAATTAGTAATCGCCATTTACCTTTCTTGTTAAAGATGGCTTACATATTAGTACAACTTTGTATCGAAAAACCATCGAGAGAAATAATTTTTCTCCGATACCAGAGTTTTTCACCCGAGGGCCTTTAAAAATGGATTGCCAGAGAGCCAGTTTTTTCACCTGCGTCGTATATGTTCCACATTATCTGATTTTAAACATCAAGCTTTGGACCTGGCTAAACAGTTTTTGAAAGGGGATACCCTTGCAAAGTTGTTCGAGCAGCATATAAAAGAGCTTTATATTCCCCAAGGGACTCGCTACTCATGTATCAAACCCAACCCTGGGTTGGACAGGGTTGGACAGGGTTGGGAACCACTGACCTGGACTCTCTAGCACTTCACCCTCAGCCTCTACCAGTTCACCTGGACCTCCCACCCAAAAACTGAAGACTTGCATGAATGAATTAACAGGTGCAAAAGTGTACAAATAAGTTCAACAATGTATATGTATATAACTCTTTCAAAACAGGAATTATTGTGTGTACTTCTGAACCCCAACCCAGGATGCTCCTAGTTTGCCCCTTTTCTGCAACAAAATGTGCCAGTGAAATGGAAAATATGTGCATGCATGCTCTTGACATTCAAAAATGTTTATGCTTGAAACCCCTTTGAAAATTTACTCGACAGCTTTTTATTCGGTGTTGTCTCTATCTGCTAAGTAAGATATTGCATCAATAGGAGATGAATAATGAACAGAGCCATCAAACAAAAACAAAAAAAAATGCTGATCTCCCTGAAATATACTATTTTTAGCATCCCTAAGCACTGAGAGTAACACTTGACCTTTACTCTTCTTCATGACATTAATGCAAGTCTTTCCCAAAAGAAATCATTTTCTATTAACTTAAAGGGTTAAGCTCTATATAGATAACACAATCTGAAGTACACTTATGGATCAGTTTCTGTCCTGGGATAGTGTTTCCAAAATGGTGAGTTTTTAAAAGCCCAGTGCACGTATTATTTGGGGGATGCACAAATAAGTTGGGCTCACGTGCATCAAGCGGATTTTTAAAAGCCACTGAGATACATGCGTATCTCCACAGCATGCACATCTTGAAAGTTTTCAAAAGGGGTGGAGTGTGGGTTGGCATGGATATTTAAGGTCATGAACCTATAGATGTGCGCGTAAATACATACGTGCACTGGTGTGTGCCGAAGTTCCATGTCATTTAAGTTTACTTCTGCTATGGATGATGTGTAAGTTAAAACTTAAAGACAACTAGCAGATCTGCGAGGTTTTAAGGGACAGGGCCAGAGCCATAGCTAGGCCATTTAGCATCTATGGCCAAGTAAAACAATGCACCCTCACCCTGAACCCAATATATAACACCATGAGCAGGGAGCTTCTGCTAATTAGGGGGCTTTGATATTTATTTTGACCAAGCAGTTTCCTCCTGATTTATTTATCTTATTTGCAGTTTTTATATACTGACATTTGTTTTAGTAACATCACATTGGTTTACAATTAACAAAACGACTAGCAATAGTGCTTTACTGATCCTTTGGGCTTCCGGTTTAGTCATTACCAATACGGAGATCCTGGCACCATGAACCTTCATTCACAAGTACTGAGGATCTTTTTTCCTCTTATTTTATATACTCTCCCAATTTATTTACTCCAAACATTGCAGTTTCAGTCCTGGACTGGGGCCTTGCACCATAGCTTCCTTTAAAACTCTGCAGTATTGGGCCCCTAATCCAACCACTAGGTGACAACCCCCTCCAGGTCATGATTTTCCCCACACACAATTAACAGATTTTACATGAAAAAGGACATTCTGAGATAAAAATATCACTTACATCAACATCTATATTATATTTGCATGCAGCAAAAACCTGCAAAAAATGTAAAAGAAAAAAAGGCATTTGGGAACCCATATGGTATTAGGCCTATGGTAACTCATGTTAAGTGTAGGCTTGGCCCTCAGAAAGCCATGAATAAACTGAATTACAATTTAGTAAACCTCCCATACCAAAATAGTACTACATGCCAGCACTCAAACTAACAATCCTACCTATGAAAAGGCAACACTGTAAATATTATACCAGCTCCTAAAACACCAATACACCCGCTATTGGTAAAATAGAGCAAGCCAGCTATTATAAGATCCTACACAAAAGTACATGCTAGCAGAATACCTCACCTTGTTCATAAATGCAGAACACTGACAGATCCTCACCAGTAATGAACAAAGAAGAGATCCTAAAGTGTAAGTATAAGCATTCAGATAAAAACTAAACTGGAAACTGCAACAAGCCAGACTCTATATGCAGTGCAAAAATGGAAAAACAGAAACATCATGCCTCATAAAATCAAACAAAATCAAGAAATATAAATTATAATATTAAGACCTTACTAATAAAACATTTACATATTTTAATATTTTAAAATACTTAACAAATAGAACATTCAATAATTAAAAATTCATATAAAATTTCAAATGCCAATAAAATATTTCAAAACAGTTGATACATAAAATAACACCCAATAATAAAACTATAAAGATAAAATCAATACCTTACTTTCCATACCTGGGAACTTTTGACTTTCAGATGCACTGAAATTATCATGGATTAGCAGGTAGGGTGTGGGGGGAGGGGTTGTTGCACACAAACTTTCTCCATGCTCTCCCTCTCTCACATGATCAACCACACACATACACACACGCTCACTCATGTTCTCTGTCATATGCTCAAACATATATTTACACACACACTCTCTCTTACATGCTCAATCATATACAACAAATATGCTTGTTTGCTCTTTCTCTCATGCTCAGCTAAGTATATACACACATTCTTATTCCACTTCTGTTTCACATGATGAACTACACACACACACACACACATACACACTCATATGCTTTCTCCCTCTCATGCTCAAAAATACACACATGCTCGGGCACTTCCTCTCTCATGTCCAACCATACACAAACATGCTAATTCTCTCTATCTCTCTCTCTCTCTCTCTCTATCTCACATGCTCAAAATCATGAGAGGTCTAGAATGGATAGATGAGAATCAGTTTTTTACTCTTTCGGATAATAGAAAGACTAGGGGGCACTCCATGAAGTTAGCATGTGGCACACTTAAAACTAATCGGAGAAAGTTCTTTTTCACTCAAGGCACAATTAAACTCTGGAATTTGTTGCCAGAAGATGTGGTTAGTGCAGTTAGTATAGCTGTGTTTAAAAAAGGATTGGATAAGTTTTTGGTGGAGAAGTCCATTACCTGCTATTAATTAATTAAGTTGACTTAGTTTTTGGGTACTTGCCAGGTTCTTATGGCCTGGATTGGCCACTGTTGGAAACAGGATGCTGGGCTTGATGGACCCTTGGTCTGACCCAGTATGGCATGTCTTATGTTCTTATGTTCTTAATTACACATGCATGCTCATATACTCTCTCACGTGCTCAATCACTCATACAGACACACACAGGCTCAATATCTCTCTCTCACTTGCTAAATCTCAAACATATGCTCTTCTGTCTGTCACATGTCCAATCACTCACATACAGGCTAATATGCTCTCTCTTTCTCACATGCTTAATGACACCTACACACATATGCTCTCTCTCTTTCTCACATATTCAAACACATGCCATTGCTCATACACTCTCACCATGCTCAATCATACACTCATATGCTCTCTATCACATGCTCCATCACTCACATGCTTCTCACATTTTCAATCAGACGCAAACACACACACACACATGACCTTTGTTTTCCCCCTCTGGAAGCAAAAGGGGGCAGCAGGAGCAGCAGCAGCAGCCTCCTCCTTCAAACCCCAGGGACCATCAGACTCTTCATTTTTCTTCCAGCTTTCATTTGTGCAATGCTGCTTCTGCTTCTGGCTAGTGGGGAATGGGGTATGTAGAGGGATCCAATGCTTCTTGCACCCTGAAGGCCATGCTGCTTTTCACTACCGGGGGGAGGGAAGTTTGGAGGAAGCCAAAAATTCTCTTTCTCCTGTTGGCCACATTGCCTTCTTACTACAGAAGTGGGGTGAGGCATGAGGAGGAGGAGGACAATGTTTCTTGGGCCCCATGGGCCACTCTGTTTCTCATTACCAGAGTGGGGTGGGGAGAGGCCAATGCTTCTCACAGCCCTGCGGTCCATGCTGCTTCACACTGACAGGGTGATGAGAGAAATGAGAGGGCTGATACTTTTCACAGTCCCACAAGCTGTGCTGTTCCTCACTGCAGGGGTGGGGCATGGAAAAGCAACCTGATGCTTCTTGCGGTCTTATGCTCCTCACCGCCAGGGCAGAGGAGGGCTGCAATAACTCTAACAGCCCTTTGGGCTGTATGTGGGGGGAGAATGCTATCAATGCTTCAGAGGACGGCGCCCCCGTGCGAACGGCACCTATGGCCGTGCTCATATCAGCCAGAGGCTAGCTCTGGCTCTGATCAGGGCTAACTTAGAGGAGTGACAGCTATTAAACTAGGGGGCTTTGGAGGACCTATCTCTTAAACTTGGTGAACTGGGGATGAACTGCTAAAACTGGGAATGGCATCAGCACACACATTCCTTTTAAAAATCCCTGATTTATGTGGTAGAAGCAGGATTTGCAAGCACATGTGCACACCAACTTAAAATTTGGCAAACATGTGCATGTGGCCAGGCTATTTTATAACATATGCATATGCAGACGTATGTTATAAAATAGCCACATCCCTAGGCGCAGGCCGGTGTATGCACCCAAATGTGCATTCATGTATTGTTAAAGTTACTATTATGGGGCAATTTTCAAAACGGTGTAGACAAGTGAAAATTCACAGATTTTGCACTCATTTTCAAAGAGAAAATTAGTACATTCCCTTCGAATGTTTACCACAGAAGAAGTTCCTGCAGAAATTTGTGCTTTTCTGGGGATACTTTTCTCACCAAAACAAGGCTCATAGGCTGTGATAAAGGAATAATGTAGGAAAAACAACATTCATCTCATGAAAAATGCTGTTTATCGTGCATATCACAGTGATTTCCTTTATCCCATATTGCAGCGATATCTCGCAATATTTTCCCTAAAATAGCCACCCTATTAAAGGGGCCAATGCAATAATGTTCGCAGAAAGCGGGTGCTGACTTTTCAGCACCCACTTTCTTAATGCATGCAAGGCGCCTGCAAGGGGGGGGGGCCATGCAATATGTAAATTAGAGGGTCGCGGATGCCAGTTTTGAAGACCAATGCTGGTAAACTTGGCTTCGGTTTTCATATCAGCAGCCATTTTCATTACTGGCAGATGGTGGGTAATGAAAACTGACGCCGAGTTTATCGGCGTCGGTCTTCATAACTCAGCGGACTGCCAAGTTTTTGTTTTTTTTTTACTTTAAAAAAATGAACAGAAAGCAGTTTTTTCTGCTTTTCTGTACTTTTCTTACTTGCGCTCAGCTACTAACGTATGCTCCAGGCAGGCGTTAATAGTTGAGCGATAAATGTGCATCTGAGACGCACATTTCTCTTTTTGCATGCAGAGTGAATGAGATGAGTGCTATTACATTCACTTCACGTCTGACGTGGGTTAAATAGGCGCTAATCCCTCTATTGCATTAGGGAGTGGATTAGCGCCTATTTAACCCGCGTCAGAGTGTGGGTTATACAGTCGCTCGGCTGAGCACACTGTATTGCATCAGTCCCAAAATGACTTGCTTTACTTGCACTGTGTATGCATAATTTTACAAAAGCATGCATAGCAGCTCATGCCTACCTAATTCTATGCAAATTATATTCAAATGACTTAACCCAGCTTGCCAAAAAATAATACAAACTGCATTAATTCCTAAATAGCTACAACTCAGGAGTTGTAGCTAACTTTTCCCTAGAGCAACAAGACATTAATGCATATCCTGAAGATTGACAACCAAAATTAGAAAAACTGGTAAAGTATGTGATAAAATTGCAAACAATATATCAAAAAGGAATCACATACAACAACGTCAGCATAGTAGGATGGGTTCACCCTCATAAATGAGTGACTGTACATGAACACCCAAAAGGTGTTTCAAGTCTATTATGCACTTATCTTATATGTGCAAACACTCTTATTACAATCATAGGGTGTCCCAATTTTTCTTTTTTTATGATTTTTTGTGTGAAAAGTCCTTTTTGTTCTAAATCACATTGACATGTCACATGTCATATGTCATGTGACATGACATGTGACATGACAACATGGCATGACAACGTGACATGTCAACATGACATGTTGACATGCCACATTGACATGTCACATGTCACGTTGACATCTCACGTTGTCTGGCCCCTTTCACATGGTAGGAGCAATGGATGGTCCGTGCCATTTTTTAAGATGGCGCCGGCCATCCATTGCGCCTACCATGTAACAGGGGCTGGCCAATGGCCCTGATAGCCCCTGTCACATGGTAAGGGCAAAGGGCCATTGGCACCATTTTGTTTACTGGTAGCCGATGGCCCGAGAGTGGGAGATCGCTCCCGGGACCCTCCCGGGACCCCAGGTACTTTAGAAAAGTTTTTGGGGGGTCGGGAGGGTAGGGGATTCTAAATAATTCAATTTAAAGGGTTGGGGTAGGTTGTTTTTTTTTTCGACTCGGGACAGCCGAAAAAAAAAGCGTTCAGAACTGTGGGAAACGAAGATTTCCCACGGTTCTACGAACCTGATAACGGAAACGAGTCCGGAACCGATTCACATCTCTAGAGATTATATATCTCCCGCAGTAAGAGGGGCATTTTTATCTCAAGGTGGGATTTTTGAGGGTGGTGTTGCATTGTTCTGCCTAGGGTGCAAGGGTCTGTAGACCCTTGTAACACTGCCCCCCCCCCCTGCCAAAACTTACCCTGAGTTGAAAGTGCCCCTTTTACAGTGGGAGATATATATAGAGGGTCAGATTGTCTGTCTCTCTCTGTCTCTCTCTCTCCACTTGTGAGCACATATGTAAAGGCTCCAACACATATGCACACAGGGATATTTTAAAAAGGTATGTGTGTACTTGCATGCATGATTTAAAACTGAGCGTATTTTTTTCTCACATGCATTTATGGGCGCATGTGTGCTCCTTTTAAAATTGACATATTTATATGCAGCCTAAGACAAGAATGTGATTATTAGCGTTTTAGAAAATGTTAAAGGATTTTTGTTCATTTTTGCCTTTAATCTATAGTCAAAATGCAAAACCTTTGACTCAAACCAAATGTTCTCTGCTGTTTGGGACCATCTGTTGTCTTCACCTTAGATTGTCAGGCTTATACTGTGTAGACGTATTAATTTATTAGTTTTGTCTGTTCCATTGTTATCTGTTTGGTTTTATTGTACTGTTTGCACAGTGTATGTTCAGTTGTTACCCACTGAGCTTTGTAGATCAGCAGGCAAGAAATTTTTAAATAAATAAGCATAACATTTTGGACAGAAAAAGGTTGTAACATAACAAAAATTAGCAAATTTGTATCAACAACAATGAAACAGAGGAATAAAGGCTAATATAGAAAATTCAACCTGCAGAACATAACGGGGCTGATTCAGTGCAGTGGCTATTTAAGTTATCTGGATATAGCTATCCAGCTAACTTAATGGGGATATTCAGTGGCATGGCCACACCACTGAATATCCCTGGCTATCTTAAAGTTAGCTGGATAAGTATAAACAGGCAGGCCAACTTTAGGTCAGCCCTACAGCATGACCAGAGTTAGCTTCATAAGTTAAGTGGCTAACTCTGAATACTGGCCTCATAACTTATGTGGCTAACTCTGGAAATGGCTTTAAATATAGCTGGGTAGCCATTTAGATGGATAACATTTTAGTTATCCATCTAAACAGCTTTTAACCTCAACAAGTCCAATTATTACCAACCATATGGGTGACCAGCCTTCCATATTGTGGTCAGCTATAAGCTGTTGACAAACCATCGCAGCCTAATAACAACCTGGCCTTATAAGCTGTACCATAGTTGTAGGTGGCTCCTGGGCTTCCTGGACCCAGTTCTACAAAGATCCTGGACCCGGGTTGAGTGCTGCTCCTATCCTCCTTTCCTTACCCTGCCATCAAAGCGGTGGAGGATCTGTTGATTTGTGCTATTGGTTTCAAACTATTGGCGGGCTACAATATATCACCAAGGGTATTTGTATTGCCTTATGACACATTGTGGCACATCATTAGCAAGAATATGGCTTCCACTTGCTGGTCACACTGCCATTGCCCTCAATAATGAACCCTTATTTGCCAGTGGGATCCCTACTAATTAGGTGATGCAGCAATGTCTAGCAAGCAAAACTTCCAACATGTTCTAAATGTCACTGTTCAATATGTCGAGGTCTATGTCTGACAAATGCACCTTGTCTGGGTGAGATACACCCAGGCAACTCTCATTGATCAAGTCATGGGGAGTGCAAAGTCCCTGGATGATGGATATGAACCTGCACATCTATTTACTGATCTTTTTTTCTCATTCTTTTGCATGCCTAGTGAGACTGTTCACCCCTCCAAATGCCCCATGGGATGATGCACAATCAAATGATGAATGCATAAGGAATAACCCTGTGAGTGTGATGCAGTTTCTTTGAATCTTTTGAATGAGATCTACGCTACGACGTAGGCACCAAATCATTACCCCCTAAGGGGCGGATTTTCAGAGCCCTGCTCGCGTAAATCCGCCCAAAACCGGGTGGATTTACGCGAGCAGGGCCCTGCGCGCCGGGAAGCCTATTTTACATAGGCCTCCCGGCGCGCGCAGAGCCCCGGGACTCGCGTAAGTCCCGGGGTTCTCCGAGGGGGGCGTGTCGGAGGCGTGTCGGGGGCGGGCCCGGTCGTCGCGGCGTTTCGGGGGCGTGTCGGCAGCGTTTTGGGGGCGGGTACGGGGGCGTGGCCACGCCCTCCGTACCCGCCCCCAGGTCGCGGCCCGGCGCGCAGGAGGCCCGCTCGTGCGCGGGGATTTACTTCTCCCTCCGGGAGGCGTAAATCCCCGGAGAAAGGTAAGGGGGGGGTGTAGACAGGGCCGGGGGGGTGGGTTAGGTAGAGGAAGGAGGGGAAGGTGAGGGGAGGGCGTTAGAGGATTCCCTCCAAGGCCGCTCCGAAATCGGAGCGGCCTTGGAGGGAACAGGGGTAGGCTGCGCGGCTCGGCGCGCGCCGGCTATACAAAATCGATAGCCTTGCGCGCGCCGATCCAGGTTTTTAGCAGATACGCGCGGCTCCGCGCGTATCTACTAAAATCCAGCGTACTTTTGTTTGCGCCTGGAGCGCAAACAAAAGTAGGCTATTCGCGCGCCTTTTAAAATCCGCCCCTAAGTGTAGTATTATACCGCAAGAGGGGGGGCAGGATTTTGTAGCATAATTTGATCCCACCTCATCCCCAGTGTACCTCTCCAAATCAGTGTTATTAGGTGCAAAGCCTCACCCAAATATTTACCCAGTGATTTTGCCTTTGCTCTCTTAGAAGAACATTACACAAAAGATTACCTATGATTCAGATGGGATACATTCAAGAACGCAGATCTGGAATAGAAAATAGTGGTTCATTAGAAGACTATGCATTAAAGTATTCCTCAAGCCTCAGATACAACTGGAATCATTGAGACCACCAACATTGTGGCTTCATGTGAGAGCCCTAGCACTGCAGCAGTGATGGCAGCTCCAATTCTAAATGAATGAGTTATAAAACCTTGGCCTTTTATAACTGCTGCCTTCAAAGACAATTGCAGTACCCTCTTGAACTGGTAGTGGGACAAGGGTCACTTGTCTTCATGTATTAATTGTGCCTTGCCCACCACCGGTCACACAGAGAGGAACTGCCTCAGTTTTTTTTCCTGGATAAGTGCTATCCCCTAGTGGTATGCATTTGTTTTTAACGTAATGGACATTATCAACAATATTGTCTATTTCGTCTAGTTTCATGAACACTAAAAAAGAAAGAAAAATTACATAATTTTGTGTAACTTGTTATTTTATGTTACTGCGGACTAACAGAACTTACTGAGCAATAATTTGATGTTATCACGCAGTAACTACTGTTAGTGTGCACTAACTAAAAATGTTACAGGTGACTTTAAAAGTGTCAATTGGAGAGCAGTTCATTGGCTAGAGGTATGGTTTTGCATTCCCATTGTCTGTATCCTTAGTTGCTTGTTTGTGTTGCTAAGGTTGACAGGTGGTGTTTGTGGGGGGATGGTGTGGCATGACCTGCCACAATCTATAATCATATAATAAGAGTTTCTCTGGTTGTCTGATGCTTTTCTTCTTTGTACATTTTCAGGGGAGAACAGTTCTTATTCAATTGAGATGAGAGAGATTTTCTTGAAATGACACATTAAAATCATCATCAATCACTGTTAGCTGCAGCTGGTGATTGATTTTAATATAGTATCAGTCTTGGGGGGCATTCTAATTTATAACTTTTCGGAGCACTAGTAATAATTAGAGTATTCCACTAATAGCTTCCTGACTGTGCCTGGTTGGCAAGCAGGCAGACCGTGGCAAGTCTGGTCACTGGTGATGGTCAGTAAGGGCCACCACTGACTGTGTGTGCTGCCCACTGAACCTAATATTGACTCATGCGCACAGTGCAGTGGCATACTGTGAACTCAGTGAGTGAATAGATACTGACTTACTGAGTTAATATCTCACTCAGTTGTGAGCTGGGCTGGAAATGGTTTTACACAGCCATCCACACACGTACTAGAAACTGTTGATTTGTGATTTCTATAAATTGAAGAGCAGAACTCTGTCTGCAATAATCTGCATAATTTAGCAGCACCACATTCATGCATATAAAAAACCCCCCAAAAACTGTAGCTGTAGGGCTTTCTTATTGCAACCACTTGTAGAGTGTGTGCTGTACTGCATTATTGCCCTTTATTGTCTCTGTCTGGGAGTGAGTGTGTTTGTGTTCTAGACCCTGAGGGTTATGGGTTTATAAAAATGTATACACACAAACATGGTCCTCTATACTATAGTCATGTAGAAACAGAGTAATGCTGTATCATTAAGTACAGTCATGCCTTTTCCAATTTGGAAGAAAACATGGTACTACTGGCAGTGACTCCTGGCAGGTGTTAAATTATGGGAACAACAAGAGTACTGGTGGTGCTGGTAGTGGCAGTACTAAAAAATCAGCAACTACTAGCAACAGTGACATGGGCACCAGTAAGGTAAGTCCCCCAGCCCCTAGCAATTATTTGGAAAGGGTGATAATCCTAATTCTTCTGAGGATTAGGAGATCAAGGTGTCTTGCAGGCCAAGATCAGGGGCAAGGAAGAAGGAAAACCTGAACAACATGAGGTAAAAACCAAATCTCTGCGGCACTCTTTAATCTTTGATCCAAGATCAGCATTAGACGAGGTCTTGCACGGAGAAGATGATGATTATTCAGATGATGATGATGATGAATCTGATGTGGATTTGCAAATGACCAGTGCATTTTCTGCTAGTAAGTTAAAGGAAACTGAAGAAAGGTATGAGGGTTTAACTGCTAGTCAGATTTCTGTGGAGGAGGGGACCACCAGTGGCAATGTGGATGCAGATGGTAGCCAGAGTGGAAATCCCAAGCACAGCACCACTATACCATTAAATCATCTGCCAGCAACTTCACAGACTACTCCTACTTCTACTAAGAACATAAGAGCATAAGAACATGCCATACTGGGTCAGACCAGGGTCCATCAAGCCCAGTTTCCTTTTTCCAACAGTGGCCAATCCAGGCCATAAGAACCTGGCAAGTACCCAAACATTAACTTTTTCAAGTCCTTTCATGATTTTGTAGACCTCTATCATATCTCCACTCAGCCATCTCTTCTCCAAACTGAACAGCTCTAACTTCCTTAGCCTTACCTCATAGAGCAGCTGTTCCATTTAATCCTACTTTCTGTTTCCTGTCTTTTAACCAGCTTGCAATCCACAAAAGGACATTTTAGTTTTCTTAGAAGCCTCACATGCGGGACTTTGTCGAATGCTTCCTGAAAATCCAAATATACTACATCTACCAGTTCACCTTTGTCCACATATTTATTCACCCCTTCAAAAAATGTAGATTTGTGAGGCAAGAGTTCCCTTTGATAAATCCATGCTGGTTGTGTCCCATTAAACCATGTCTATCTAAAAGCTAGTAGTAGTACTAGTGACACTACTGCCCCTACAGTAACATATATGCAACAGTATAAGGATAGTAGAAAGAAATATCAGATATGGAATCATTTTCATGCTCTGGCTGATCAGAGGTTTGCTGAATGTATGCATAATTAAAAGACTGTGAGCAGGGGAAGGATATTTGGATACCTGTCTAACAGTAACACGAGATAAACAGCATAGAGCATTGTTGCATGCAGAAGAGTATTGTCGTGGTTACCCAGGCTTCAACTAAAGCAGCAGGGAAGCCACAGAAAGAAAGTAGAGATTGTAATCATTCTTCTACTTTACAGCCGTCTCCCTCTGGCACTGTGCAGACCCTTCCCTGGCAGTAGCGACAAGCTACCATGGAGCAGATGAGGTGGTGTCTTATTACACTGACCTGGTACAGGAAACAGGCAGCATCTAAAATGGTAACACGACATATCGGTGAAATGATTGCTTTGGATGATTAGCCACTGTAGGTTATAGAGAATGTTGGGTTTAAGCGGCTGATCTAGTACATTTAGTCTTAGTGTGATTCCTACTCTGTATATACAGTACCATGCTCAAATGCAGATTGTACTGGCAAAGGCAAGAGGGAGGAACATCCATCACATGATCGGCGCCATTTTGAGTATTGGCATCTGACGGCCGGCGTGCACGAGATCGCTCCCAGACCCCCGCTGGACTTTTGGCAAGTCTTGTGGGGGTCAGGAGGCCCCCCCCCAAGCTGGCCAAAAGTCCCTGTGGGTCCAACGGGGGTCCCGGAGCGACCTGCCGTCCGATGCCAGGACTCAAAATGGCGCTGATAGCCTTTGCCCATACTATGTCACAGGGGCTACCGGTGCCATTGGTCAGCCCCTGTCACATGGTAGGAGCACAAGATGGCGCCGGTGACCATGTGACAGGGGCTGACCAATGGCACCGGAGCCCCTGTGACAAAGGCTATCGGCGCCATGATGAAAAACCAGCACCGAGGGTGTGAGTGAGTTCCAGGACCCCCCGCTGGACCACCAGGGAGTTTTGGTAAGTCTTGGGGGGGTCAGGAGGGTGGGGGGTTGTATTTAATTTTAATTTTAGCTGGGACAGGAATTTAACTCGCTGTAGTAACGTATTGACAGATCGACAACTTATGGAATTCTCCATACTTCCGCATGAAACAGAATTGACCCCCCACGAATACGTATCACGAATGCAACAAAACCTTTTTGGCTGCACATCCCTATGAGACATAGAATACAAAAAAAAGCACTAATACAAGCAGTAAAACAAAATAAGCAAACAAGTAGTATTAAGAAGAACCTGCATGAAACTGCTATGCCTTTACTTTAGAATAGATACAATGGATATATTCTATCAATCCTTCTATTCTAAAGTAAAGATGTAGAAGTTTGATTCAGGTCCATATATAAATAATTATAATACCAAATTATTTGTTGCTTAGCTGAATGAAAAATCTAATATTTAACATATTATACAATCATATATACATTATAAAACATACAATAATAAATTAGTATAAATTATATCTTATAATGTTTTCTATCTTATCTTATATGCTGCTAGACTATTCTATAATTAAGTATATATATATATATAGTAATTTACTACATACTATAGTTGATCAGCATATGTGATAAGATGAGATAGAAAGCATACTAAGATATTATTATAGTACTACCATTACTGTGAGTAAGCAATAGGTGAACACACATCCATCCAGCCATTATAAATAATTGAATGACCTCAGAAAATGATAAATGATTTTGTCTTGCAGTCTCAGACAGATACTATACCTGCCCCACTGGCTGATACTCTAGTAGCTTCAATGACAAATGACTGGCACTGTTACTGGTAGCTAGTTCAAGAAACCCCGCCATCGCATCCCTGCAGCTGGGGTGAGATTCTATAATAGACAGTTCAAAATTGAGAATCACAGTTGACAAAGTTATATATAATTATTTAAAAAAGATTATAATATAAAATGTAAAAGCAACTATTAAGTCTATATTAGTATACTCAAGTATGCAGGAAATGACATTTACAAAAAATGTAAAACAAAAGGGTGAGATCATGAAGTAACAGCCACAGACAATTGCATTCAATGAATATTGTATAACAAATTTCAATGCAATTAAAATTACAGCACACCTGCATTTTGAATATTGTGTTACAGAAGTATTCTAAAAAGAATTTACATGGCAAGAGATGAGGGAAGAGGTGTTACAGCAGATCTCTGCCTGTAGGTCAATCCAGGCTGCAGTCTTCTTTTGGAGATTTGGCTTGCAGCCTAGAGGTATGTACAAGTTATGCTCCTCCAAGAGGATCAGTTGTGCCAGGGTTCTGCGGACCTCATCGTGCCACTTACCCTCATAAAGTCTCAAAAGTCGACCCTAGAATTAGAAGAATAAAGGAATAATGATTTTTATTAATAATAAAACATGACCACCAAAAATATAAGAACATAAAAACATAAGAAATTGCCATGCTGGGTCAGACCAAGGATCCATCAAGCCCAGCATCCTGTTTCTAACAGAGGCCAAAACCAGACCACAAGAACCTGGCAATTACCCAAACACTAAGAAGAACCCATGCTACTGATGCAATTAATAGCAGTGGCTATTCCCTAAGTAAATTTGATTAATAGCAGTTAATGGACTTCTCCAAGAACGTATCCAAACCTTTTTTGAACCCAGTTACACTAACTGCACTAACCACATCCTCTGGCAATATATTCCAGAGCTTAATTGTGCATTCAGTGAAAAAGAATTTTCTCCAATTAGTCTTAAATGTGCTACTTGCTAACTTCATGGAATGCCCCCAGTCCTTCTATTATTTGAAAGTGTAAATAACTGATTCACATCTACTCATTCAAGACCTCTCATGATCTTAAATACCTCTAACATATCCCCCCTCAGCCATCTCTTCTCCAAGCTGAACAGTCCTAACCTCTTCAGTCTTTCCTCATAGGGGAGCTGTTTCATCCTCTTTATCATTTTGGTTGCCCTTCTCTGTACCTTCTCCATCACAACTACCCTATATATTTTTTGAGATGTGGTGACCAGAATTGTACACAGTATTCAAGGTGCAGTCTCACATACACAGAGGCATTATGACATTTTCCGTTTTATTAACCATTCCCTTCCTAATAATTCCTAACTAAAACGTATTAAACCTCTATTATACCAATATGACTTCCGTACAGTCTTACAAGCAACTATTTTATCAAAGATTGATTACTGCAATGCACTGCTACTAGGTCTACCTAAAAATACAATTCAGCCTTTGCAAATGTTACAAAATGCAGCTGCCCACATCATCACCGACACAAGCCGCCATGAGCACATCACTCCAGCACTTCAATCTTTGCACTGGTTACCCGTGGCTTCCAGAATAATATATAAATCCATGACGCTTATATATAAAGCCATTCACAACAGAGATATGTGCTGGTTCACCGAGCATCTACAATTCAAAACATCAATCCGCCAAACTAGATTCCAACATTTAGCTAAACTGAAGATCCCTGCGCCTAATCTGACCAATCTTTCCTCTACGAAAGAACATTCATTCATCATTGCTGGATCCACAATATGGAACACCATGCCCTCCGAATTACGCCAGGAACTTTGCCACAAAAAATATAAACAAAACTTAAAAACATGGTTATTCAAAAAAGCCTACTATTAATGAACTGAATCCTTTTCTTTTCATCCTAGTTTATTGCCACAGACACTCATATTTTGACTTTTATTTTCTTATACAAAGTTCTACATGGTATTATATTATTTCAGTTATTATGTTACATTGTAAAGCGCTATGCTGAATTAATGTTTGAATGTAAACCGAGGTGATGTTACCTACGTGCCCCGGTATATAAAAATCTGTAAAATAAATAAATAAATAAATAAATAATATTCTGTTTGCTTTTTTGACTGCTGCAGCACACTGAGCCAACAATTTCAAAGTATTATCCACTAGAGATGTGAATCGTGTCCTCGATCGTCTTAACGATCGATTTCGGCTGGGAGGGGGAGGGAATCGTATTGTTGCCGTTTGGGTGTGTAAACTATCGTGAAAATCGTTAAAATCGTGAGCCGACACACTAAAACCCCCTAAAACCCACCCCCGACCCTTTAAATTAAATCCCCCACCCTCCCGAACCCCCCCAAATGCTTTAAATTACCTGGGGATCCAGCAGTGGTCCAGAACGGCGGCGGTCCGGAACGGCCCCCTCAATTGAATCCTGTTGTCTTCAGCCGGCGCCATTTTGCAAAATGGCCGCCACAAAATGGCGGCGGCCATAGACAAAAACGATTCGACACAGGAGGTCGTTCCGGACCCCCGCTGGACTTTTGGCAAGTCTTGTGGGGGTCAGAAGGCCCCCCCAAGCTGGCCAAAAGTTTCTGGGAGTCCAGCGGGGTTCAGGAAGCGATTTCTTGCCGCGAATCGTTTTCCGTACGGAAAATGGCGCCGGCAGGAGATCGACTGCAGGAGGTCGTTCAGCGGCGGTCCGGAACCCCCGCTGAACGACCTCCTGCAGTCGATCTCCTGCCGGCGCCATTTTCCGTACGGAAAACGATTTGCGGCAAGAAATCACTTCCTGAACCCCGCTGGACTCCCAGGAACTTTTGGCCAGCTTGGGGGGGCCTCCTGACCCCCACAAGACTTGCCAAAAGTCCAGCGGGGGTCCGGAACGACCTCCTGCGTCGAATCGTTTTTGTCTATGGCTGCCGCCATTTTGCGGCGGCCATTTTGCAAAATGGCACCGGCTGGAGACAACAGGATTCAATTGAGGGGGCCGTTCCGGACCACCGCCGTTCTGGACCACCGCTGGATCCCCAGGTAATTTAAAGCATTTGGGGGGAGTTCGGGAGGGTGGGCGATTTAATTTTAAGGGTCGGGGGTGGGTTTTAGGGGGTTTTAGTGTGCCGGTTTTCCTGCCCTCCCCCTTCCCCCGATTTACGATTTTTTAACGATAAATCGGGGGAATTGGTATTGTATCGTGGCCCTAACGATTTTTGACGATTTAAAATATATCGGACGATATTTTAAATCGTCAAAAAATGATTCACATCCCTATTATCCACTATGATGCCTAGATCTTTTTTCTGGGTGGTAGCTCCTAATACGGAACCTAACATCATGTAACTACAGCAAGGGTTATTTTTCCCTTTATGCAATACCTTGCACTTGTCCACATTAAATTTCATCTGCCATTTGGATGCCCAATCTTTCAGTCTTACAAGGTCCTCCTGTAATGTATCACAATCTGCTTGTGATTTAACTACTCTGAATAATTTTGTATCATCCGCAAATTTGATAACCTCACTCGTCGTATTCCTTTCCAGATCATTTATATATATATTGAAAAGCACTGGTCCAAGATTTGCCTTGGTATTGTGGGTCACAGCAAAGGTCCATCAAGCATAGCCTAGTTTCCTGGAGGACAGGATGTGCAGGGGAGGTGCAGGGGAGATATGATACAGAACTTCAAACACCTAAAAGTTTTTAAAGATGCACAATCAACAAACCTTTTCCATTGGAAAGAAATCAGTAGAACTAGGGGTCACGAAATGAAATTCCAGGGAGGATGACTCAGAACCAATTTATTTATTTCATTTATTTAAAATTATGTATATACCATCTAACAATAAAATATTGATCAAAATTGTGTACAATGTTCATAAGCAAACAAAAATGAAAAAAATAAAAAAAATACAATCATGAATTATAATGTCAGGAAATTGCCAATGTCAGGAAATATGTCTTCACCGAGAGGGTGGAGGATGCCTGGAATGCCCTTCCAGAGCAGGTGTTGAAGACAAAAAGAGTGAAATAATTCAAAGGGGCATGGGGTAAACACTGTGGATCCTTAAAGGCTAGAGGATGGAAATGAAGAAAAGATTGCATAGGAGTAACTTGCTGGTGCAGTGGTTACTACCCTTAACCAATAAGCCTTCATACTGTTGATGCAACTCCATCATTGTTCTCTACTTCAACAGTAATACCATAATTTCATAAATTATATCTCAGACAACTATTTATTATTGTAAGTACATTTATGTATCAAATTCAAATAGACTTTTAAAGAAATATCTGTATACTATAGTATATACTATTATATATTATAATATTACTTTGATGGGCATGAGCGTGAGAGAACATTGCAATGCATCATCATCTAGGGATGTGCATTCGTTTGCGACAAAATAGGAAATAGCTGATATTTCCTATTTCGTCGCGGTTCGAGGGGGCAATGAAACGATAAGAAAACCCATGAAATTTTGTGTGGTTTTCTTATCATTTTTGGGGGGGGAGAAAGGGCACATTAAAAAAAAAAACCCAAACCCACCCCAATCCTTCAAATTTTAATTTATTGCAACCGCCCACCCTCCTGACCCCCCAAGACTTGCCTGACCCCCCCCCCCATGAGTTACCAAAAGTCCCTGGTGGTCCAGCGGGGTCCCGGGAGTGATCTCCCCCTCTCGGGATGTTGGCTTCCACTAATCAAAATGGCACGATGGCCCTTTGCCCTTACCTTGTGACAGGGGCTATCGGTGCCATTGGTCGGCCCCTGTCACATGGTAGTAGCAATGGATGGCCCACACCATTTTTTAAGATATTGCCAGCCGTCCATTGCTCCTACCATGTGACAGAGGCCAGCCAATGGCACCGATAGCCCTTGTCACATGGAAAGGGCAAAGGGCCATCAGCACCATTTTGATTACTGGCAGCCAACAGCGTGAGAGCGGGAGATCATTCCCGGGACCCCCGCTGGACTACCAGGGACTTTCAGCAAGTTTTGGGGGGGTCGGGAGGGTGGGGGGTTGTAATTAATTACATTTGTAGAGTTGGGGCGGGTATTGGGTTTTGGTTCGGGGGCAGCCAAAATAAAATCAGCCTGAACCTTGGAAAAATAAAATTTCCTGCGTCAGGCCGATAACGAATGCCAAACCAAAAGGTTTGGCCGAATCACATCTCTATCATCATGAATGCAAGTAAGTAGTTAAATATAACTCCTTAAGCCCTAGCCCTATTACTCCTTATTTCTTTTAAAATAATGTTATTGTCTGTAATGTAGTACGCTTACATTTCCAAATGAAAAATGTAAATCTGCACATTACATACATTATACTGCACAAATACTCTCTCTCACCTTTTATTTTTTTAGATCTTCAATCTCTGGAAGGTAAGAGGTCCTACAGCAGATCTCCACCTGTAGGTCAATCCAGCCTGCAGTCTTCTTTTGGAGATTTAACTTGCAGCCTAGAGATGTGTACAAGTTATGCTCCTCCAGGAGGATCAGCTGTATCAGGAGGTCCACATCAGCTTCATTGAAGTGGGGCTTCCTGGCCCTGCAAGTATCTCTGCTGGCATCTTCTTCGTGGAGGAAGTAGAAGGTTGAGGTTCCATAGTTCCCTAATAACATAATTAAAAACAAATTTGGTGAGGAACAGTGTGTGGTTTAGGTGGAGTCTGGAGTGAGGGGAGGGGTGACTGCCTTATGATAGACTGAGTTAATGGGGTGACTGCATGGAGTGTCAGGTGGAAGAAAGATTGGTTGGGGTGGTGAATGACCAGTGAGAGAGAGACAAACTGGTGTGTGGAGATTAGGAGGGGAGGGAGTGACTGGCAAGCAGCCCCCCGTGTGGAGGGCTGACTGTTAAGAGGGTGTCAGCAGTCAGACAATTCCCCACACAGGGGTACCTCACAAGTCACACACTTCCCCACTCACACACATCAGTCACTGGATGATATGTAGGGGGAGGGGAGGGGGTGGCTGATTGGCAAGGCAGGCCCCTATGTGGGCAGAAGGAATATCAACTGACTCAAGGGAAGGAGGTTGCTTTGTCTGAATCCACTCTAGGTAACAGTGAGTACAGAGTTTATTTTTCCAGAAAGACTTTCAAAAGTGTTGTGCTGATTTACAAGAGACAGTACATTTGCACCTGGGAAGAGTGAGAGTGAAGTAGGACAAAGAGATCTGGCATGGAAGAAGATAACCTGTGAGTTTGTGAGGTGGCCAGCTAATCCCTTATCATGATCAGTGACTGTTAAAAGCTTGCAAGTGTAGGATCCTTTGCTTACCAAACTAAAAAGAAAAAGGGGCATAATTGTTGTTCCTGGGGCCACAGAAGACCTGAAGGGAAACCAGAAAGCTTGAGTATTTTGGTGTCATTTTTGGTCCATTTTCAGCCACTGCACATCTCAGCTAGTTAGCCAGATAACTTTCTTGCCATGTCCTTCTCCTCTTCCAGTATGATATTAGTATTAAAAGTGAACCCTCTCACAATAACCGTGCTGGAGTGCTACTTTTGATGGATCTTATTCCCGCCTGCAGATCCATGTCGTAGCCTCTGACTTTAGTGTTTTGCAATCAAGTTTAATCATTTTTTAAATTATTTTTAAAACCAAATTGTGTATCTTGTTGGAACTTTACCAACATGAGAATTTGTTTACCTTTTTAATTTATACATCTCAAAACTACAACATTTATCTTAAAACTCCAGTTTTACACGGGCAAAAGACAAAGCAAACACTGTTTAAAAGACCTGTATTATCGCTAACTTATCTAGCAAAAGTTAGCTGGATAAGTTATCAGGGATATTTAGTAGATAAATGGCCCACTGAATATCCCTGAATAAAGTTATCCGCGCAAACCTACATGGACGACTTTAAAATCTAACTGGCTAGATTTGAATGTCACTGGTTAGGTTCCAAATTTATCTGAGTATGTATACTCCGATAACTTTAACATAATTGATGCTATTCACATCAAGCCTTGCTGTTATGACATGGACCCTTGGGCCGGCTAGGAGATAATGAGAGGGGCACTGAGGAGTGACCCACAGCGAAGCCCGTAGCCGGGAGGTGGATCAAGGCCAGGAGACCAACTGAAGCTTCACCACTGGAAGCCCAAGATCCCCCCCCAGGAAGAGTCCTTGGGGACCCGGGCCGCTTGGACTTAGGTGCGGTCTCCTGTAGGAGAAAGGTCTGAAGAGAAATCCGGGTCGAGGCAGGTGGCAGAGAAGCACAATGAAGAAACAGACCAGGAGTCAGGGCAGGCAGCAGAACAGCGAAGGCCAGAGACGAACCAAGGATCACGATGGGCAGCAGACACGGAGTACCAGGAGGAAAGCAAAAGTCAGGAACCAGGAAGACAAGCTGAGAGGAAGCTGGGACAGGAGTGAGGATTCGGAGGCAGGAACTGGAATAGGAACAGCAGGATCTGGCTCAGGAACAGCAGGATCAAGATCAGGAGCGCAGCAACTAGTGACTCGGAAGACTGAACCTCATTGCAAGGCAAGGGACTGGAAGCTGGTGCTGGATATATATATCTGCTGGCGTCTGACGTCACTCAGAGGGCCGGGCATCAGTTTCCCGTCGCGGGTCCTTTAAATTTTGGCCTCCTGCATGCGCACACACCTATGAGGCGGGGTTAGAGAGCAGAGCTCGGCGGCGTCTCCCTTGTGGAGATGCCACCGCAGAGAGGCCCAGCCGCAGCCCTGAAAGGAGCAGGGGAATGCCGCAAGGAGCCCGGAGCACACTGGAAGTGAGGTGAGAGCCCGGCCGTGGAGTTCCGTGGCTGGGATTCATTACACTTGCAGCTCAATGTCCCTGCCCCCCCCCCCCCCCCCCCCCCAGACCAGTCAAATATTCTTGGGACCCTGAGCCCTCTAAAATGAGTATTAAACATTGTGGGGCTTTAGGCTTTAAAAGCCTTCCTCCCCCTCCTTCCTGCAAAGTTAAAAAAAGAATTAATGTAAGGCCCACAGCTTTCGGTTACCCTCTCCCTTCCTGCTACCTGTGCGAAATCCATTCTTACTCCCCCCAACCCCATATGCACTCCCCGTATCTTTAATGGAAATTGGGAACTTGGCTCTTGCATTCTGCTCCCAGTGCGTCTGGGGTTTCTCTGACAGCAACACTGGTCACATAAGCAATACTCTGATAGTGATAAGGCCCATTCAGAAAGCTTTCTTCTTGGGGGGGGGAGAATTAATCACTATTTAATTGGCAATATTCTTTGAATATTGCTGGATAAGTTAAAGTTATCTGGGAAGATGTTAGTTAAAATTGCTGATGTGTCTTCATTCACCCCCATCTCCCATTTGCAACCCAAAAATACTATGGAGCCTTGGTCTGATTCCCTGTCATCTGATGGGGCAAGGTCATGTCAACACCATTTTGAAAAATTAATGTAAGGCCCACAGCATTCGTTTACCCTCTCCCCTCCTGCTACCTGTGCCATTTTGAAAAATGGTGTCAACAGGCCAGGATCTAGGGGGCATTCTGGGCCCTCACTAAACCCCAATGAGTTCTTTTTCAGGTATGGGGGATTAGGGTTTGGAAGACTCCCCTAGGCCACCAGGCTACTACCTTTGGCTTGTGAAGGGACCCCTAGATATCAGGGATTGTACTATATTTGGATGGGGGGAGGAAGAATTGGGCCATGGGGGAGGTCTTCAGACTAAGGGGGCTTTATACACATTTTAGGGGAGGGATGGGGAAGGGAGTGGGCCATTCGTGTACGGTTTGATTCATTATGTTTTTTAAACTTCTGGGGAGGTGACTAGTGCCACTTCAGTAAGTGGAGGCTGTGGAATAGGCAGGGGTCACCAAAGACTCCCAGGGTGATTTTTTTTTAAAGATCGGGGGGCGACAATATTTTGGGCTTTCTGCCCTTTAAGTGATGGTGGCTCTGGACGAGGTGGGCTGCCAAAGCCCACGAGGGTCCCATACCACGGCCTGATTTTTTGTCACGCATTGATGTCAAAATAAAACATTGCAGCACAGTACTGCTACAATAGTTTGTTGAGGAGGGGCCAAATATTGCATGTCCCTCCCCATGATAATTGGCCCCTCCCACAATAAACTATCATGGTCTTGTAAATCTCCCTATTAACTAGATATTTGCCAGTATTCTGCCTTAACCAACTTAATTAGTCAGATAATTCTTGGATAGCTATAGTATGGTATCCTATAGTTAGCTTAATAAACTTATTCAGCTTACTACTGAATAAAATAGCAGAGTATATTAAGCGGTGCTGAATATCTCAGCCAAGTTAGCTGCATAACTTGCTTAGCTGGATAGCAGTATAATACTGGCCTCCAAATATCTCTTATATTGAGAAGGCAGACCTGAAAGATTGAGGTTCAACTTATCTTAGCCCCAAGGATTTTCAAATGGCCTGACCGTCTGAACCTACGAAGGTGCAGAGCCGGCATTGTCCATTAGGCAAACATAGGTGGTCGCCTCTGGAGCCGACCCTTAGGGGGTACCGACGAGCAGCGGCAAAGAGAAGTAGAGATTCATTGGGCTACGAGCAGTGTGTGTTTCTCGTGGCCTGGAGAAGTGCACGTGAATGAGGTAGGAGGAATTGGGCCTGAAACTGGTGGGGGCGTCGTGATGGGGGGGGGGGGGGTGGGCCCAAGGCAGAAGTCACCTAGGGTACCTACTCCCCTTGCACCAGCCCTGTGAAGGTGGCTGCATAGATATTAGTATTGATAGCATCATAGAACTACCATAAAAATAGATTGTAGTATTTATTTTCCAGTAGAAATAGTACTATGAACATATAAAGGAACACTAATGTCAAAGTCAACCCCTGTGGATAATTATAGCAATATAAAACAACCGTAGTCATAAATTGCTATCCTTATTTACAGTCTAGTGGTATGGCATATAGATTGGTGTGAATACTGAAGAACATTTAAAAATAGTTCTATATTCAGTACAACAAATTCATTAGAGTTACATTTTGGTTCTAACAAAAATACATAAACATCAAGAAGTTCATAGTTATGTATAATAGATGACCCAACAACCATAACTCATCATGCATTTGCACTTTTACTGTATTACATCTGTTTTCTATGACATTTTTCCACAATTCTGTTTCCAGTAATAACATTCTGGAAATAGCAGTAAGGACATTTTAAACAATACTGAAAGGATATATGTGAAAAGGCACAGCAGTAGACAAAAGTTCATTGAATTTATTTATAGTCTTTAGAGGCCATGTGCTAATCAGTGCTAAAATTGGCATGTGAAATACATTTACCTGATGGTTTTTATCAGCAGATGTATGAAAGTACTGATATACAGAACACAGCTACATTATCATAGTAAGGCTGCTGTGCTATGTATATTCGGTTCTCATATAATAACTGTCTCAAAGTGAAAAGGCCTGTTAGCATAGGGATACTTTCTCCATCCTTAAACACCAAAACAGAGCAGGTTTCCAGGTCACACCACCTCTCCCCCAAAACATGCCCAGAACAAAAATGAACTGTGGCACATCCCCCTTTCCCCCAAATTAGAATAAAAACAGACCTTCTGGTTCTTCCTGTGAAAACCCCATCCACACACAATCTCCACATGTGGTCTCTGTTTCCTTATAATCTTTGCCAGCAGGAAGGAGGTGGTCTCCATTCTGCTAGCTGTTACATCAAATCTACAATTGCCCTCCTGGCACACTGAATTGCCTATGCTCGGCGTGTTTGTCAGAGACTCAGTGGTATTAATTTGAACTAGGTGATATGGCTGATAGTAAGGAAACTTACTCCCTCCTGCCAGCAAAAAAGCAGAAGCATATTGAAAACAGTAAATGGCAGTCTAGGAATGGGGAAGAACTTTGTAGAGGGAGTTCAAAAAAGCTTGTTTTGTTCCAGGGAGGGAATGTTTTGCAGCGGACGAGGTTGCGGGAGGGAGGTGGGGACAAGACCTGTCTTTGCTCTGAGAAGGGAGGATTTAGGGTGACAGGTTCAGATGCCCTGATTAGAATCTAAGGGAGAGTCCAGAGGCACTCATTAACTGGCCATCTTAAGTGGCCTGCTTTAACTCTTAGATTTTACCACTGGAATCTTTTTTTTTTTTTATCAGCATGCGCACTAGCATTATCATTGGGGAACTAACAGTAATACTAATGAACATACAATTAGAATGGGTGTTCACTAATGAACATTTTTATAGTAATGACCATTAGTACATAGATCCAATAATGCCATCCTTCACATTGCTTGCAAGATAGTTGACAAGTAATGTCTGTAGTTTGTATGAAACATTCTCAAAATAGTCCTACCCATCTTCACTGCTGCTCTATCAATGTCAGATCCTGTCAAAATGATATACTGTCAACATCATTTCATTTTAACAGATTGACGTAAACATCAGATTAGTAATTTAATGGATCAGGGTAGTATCTGATCATGTTAGCATCAGCAGGAGTTGAGCATTAAAACAAGTAAAATATCAAAATAGGTAAGACCATCTGTGATTAAATCTTGGAAATATTTAATAGACAGGGCTCATCACAGTAAAGCACACATTTGACTAGGTTTACTCTGAAGTTAAGAAGAATATCTTAACACTGGAGAGTATTAGTGTTCTATGATAAAAAAAAAATAGTATAGCCTGAAGCATGTTATGAAAAAGAACAAAGTTCTCCTTAACATTTTCATTTTTCTGTGGTGTTAATTTTGACTCTGCTTCAGTCTTTTGTTTTCATGCACAATAAATATTATATTGACTTTAACTGTACACATTTCTTGATCTGGATATGTGAGTAAAATCTGCTGGTCAGTATTTTGACAAGCAGAATGAAAGATAGCCTACTTTATTTCCATGCTATTTATTTGAGACCATGCAAGAGTATCTGTGCTACATAATAGGAATGTCCTCCATAAACAATCCATATATACTTTGGACTCTTCCTTTTTGATTGTCACTAAGGATATAATTCATAAGGAGGTATATTTTCAAAGGAATCTAGCCACCTAACAATGGAGATAGACAGCCCCTTTTAAAAATCTACAACTACTGAATGGGAAAATTTAACTTCTCAATTTCTGGGCAGTGCCATGGCGGGATTAGGTAATGGGAAGAAAATTAGCCTGCCAGGACTAATTTAAAGCTTTAGCTTAGGAAGGGGTCTATTTACCCAAATGCATTAATGTACTAACATGCCTCAGTGTGCATTGTTACTAAATAGTATCCATTAATCTCAAATAGGCCTATTTACAAATAACAAATGTTGATGCATTATTGCATTTTGCCCTATTATCTTGCTACAGACATTGGTAAGGCATCACCTAGAATACAGTCTTCAGATCTGCAGCCATATCTTAAAAAAAAGATATAGAGAGAGACTAGAGCAATCCAGAGAAGGACAAGCAAAATGGTATAGAAATTGTACAAAAAGCTCTATGAATTGAGAATGAAGGAACTTAATATGAATACCTAAAAAAGAGGTGAGATGGAGTGTATGATACAGACATTAAAATACCTGAACAGTATTAAAGCACAAGAAGAAACCAAGCTTTTTCAATGAAATGAAAGCTGTTGAACAAGGTATCACAATATGAAGTTCCAAGGGAGTAGATTCAGGAACAATATCAGCAGGTATATTTTACAGAGAGGGTGGTGGATACCTGGAATGTCCTCCATAAGAACATAAGAACATAAGAAAATGCCATACTGGGTCAGACCAAGGGTCCATCAAGCCCAGCATCCTGTTTCCAACAGTGGCCAATCCAGGCCATAAGAACCTGGCAAGTACCCAAAAACTAAGTCTATTCCATGTAACCATTGCTAATGGCAGTGGCTATTCTCTAAGTGAACTTAATAGCAGGTAATGGACTTCTCCTCCAAGAACGTATCCAATCCTTTTTTAAACACAGCTATAATAACTGCACTAACCACATCCTCCGGCAACAAATTCCAGAGTCTAATTGTGCGTTGAGTAAAAAAGAACTTTCTCCGATTAGTTTTAAATGTGCCCCATGCTAACTTCATGGAGTGCCCCCTAGTCTTTCTACTATCCGAAAGAGTAAATAACCGATTCACATCTACCCATTCTAGACCTCTCATGATTTTAAACACCTCTATCATATCCCCCCTCGGTCGTCTCTTCTCCAAGCTGAAAAGTCCTAACCTCTTTAGTCTTTCCTCATAGGGGAGTTGTTCCATTCCCCTTATCATTTTGGTAGCCCTTCTCTGTACCTTCTCCATCGCAATTATATCTTTTTTGAGATGCGGTGACCAGAATTGTACACAGTATTCAAGGTGAGGTCTCACCATGGAGCGATACAGAGGCATTATGACATTTGCCGTTTTATTCACCATTCCCTTTCTAATAATTCCCAACATTCTGTTTGCTTTTTTGACTGCCGCAGCACACTGTACGACGATTTCAATGTGTTATCCACTATGACACCTAGATCTCTTTCTTGGGTTGTAGCACCTAATATGGAACCCAACATTGTGTAATTATAGCATGGGTTATTTTTCCCTATATGCATCACCTTGCACTTATCCACATTAAATTTCATCTGCCATTTGGATGCCCAATTTTCCAGTCTCACAAGGTCTTCCTGCAATTTATTACAATCTGCTTGTGATTTAACTACTCTGAACAATTTTGTGTCATCTGCAAATTTGATTATCTCACTCGTCGTATTTCTTTCCAGATCATTTATAAATATATTGAAAAGTAAGGGTCCCAATACAGATCCCTGAGGCACTCCACTGTCCACTCCCTTCCACTGAGAAAATTGCCTATTTAATCCTACTCTCTGTTTCCTGTCTTTTATCCAGTTTGCAATCCACGAAAGGACATTGCCACCTATCCCATGACTTTTTACTTTTTCTAGAAGTCTCTCATGAGGAACTTTGTCAAACGCCTTCTGAAAATCCAAGTATACTATATCTACCGGTTCACCTTTATCCACATGTTTATTAACTCCTTCAAAAAAGTGAAGCAGATTTGTGAGGCAAGACTTGCCCTGGGTAAAGCCATGCTGACTTTGTTCCATTAAACCATGTCTTTCTATATGTTCTGTGATTTTGATGTTTAGAACACTTTCCACTATTTTTCCTGGCACTGAAGTCAGGCTAACCGGTCTGTAGTTTCCCGGATCACCCCTGGAGCCCTTTTTAAATATTGGGGTTACATTTGCTCTCCTCCAGTCTTCAAGTACAAGAAGAAGTGATAATAATAAGAACCATGACAGACTTCAAACAAGCATGGGATAAACACAAAGGATCCCTAGTGGCAAGAACATGGTAAAGAAGCACTGGACAGCCTTCACTGTGTGTCAGTTGCAGCTCAAGCCACCACTAATATGGTTGAATTGACTTTCTGGAAGGCAAGGGGCTGCACAGAGGAGCAATTGCAATCTTAAAGCAGACACATCGGGAATAGAGATTGGGTTTCATATGGAAATTTGATCTTGTAGGGAGATACCTGAAGTATCATTACTATATGCAGCAAAATATGGATTCTGACTTCATAATGGACGCTTAACCTATATTTCAGCTGTGAAATACAGAGATTAACTTTGGCCACAATAGCAATATGTGACTGAGTTATCTAGTCTGCCAGCTAGTTCCACTGTTTAACTAGGCCTCTCTGAAAGAATAAAATATTCTCTTAGTAAACAGAATTGATCTAAGACAATACAGGATAGGGGTGTGTGTGTGTGTGTGTGTGTTTAAGAATAGATCTAAAACCTTCAACAGAGCTCAATCCTGCCTAGAAACTGGACCATACAACCCAAAAAGGAGACCTTATCAGCTAGGTCAGCTCACTGATCAACTGTCATGTGGTCTGGTCAAAAGCTGTCAAGCGCCAGATGGATGACCCCTCCAAGAAGGGGGGTACCACCTAAGGGGTAGTCCAGCAGTTCAAAGTGACGAAGAGACCCCATTTCATGCTCCTATTTTACTGTGTATGAGCTCTTAAATATGCATATTCAGGCTCAGCATGGGAGAGAGACTCAAGGAGGAAGTGGTGAAGAAGGTCCATTAACACCATCAGAATATGACACCCAAGCCATTGCTCTCTGCTCTTCCTTGAAACCAAGCATAAAAGTTTCTGTATCCAGGAGGGCAATATATATAAGAGAAATTTCCTGTCTGATACTTTCTAGCTCGAATAGAACTTTTCTTTTTCCTCTTTAAGGATGACAAGTCCTCTTAGCTCTGAAGGTGACCAGAAATATTACAGCATGCTTCTATCAGCAGAGATAGCCTCTGTGAACTCTGGTTTAGCAACACAGACCTCTTTTATGGTGAATCTGAGGGTAATCTTCTAAAAATTATGGAGATATTTACCTAAATTTATTAATAACATCCTAAGCAAGTCAAGGCTATCCTGATGTGTGTTGTTCTGAGTTCACCTATAACATACTAACCAATAGATTTATCATTCTGCTATATTAACAGCAGAATGATGAGTCACAAAAAAAAAATAAGGGGCAGGGGTCGATAGTGGTCAGTAGCCATATCACGGCAGTGTGTTTTTGTCCACCACAGTTGCAGCCTCGCTGCCCACTATCGCCCCCATAGCGCCACACCAAAAGGTGGTGTTATTTCTAGTGCTAATGCTGGTGATAATGTGCAAAACATTATTGCCCCAGGTGGTACCATAAATACATTTTTTTGCCCACCCAAAGCCCGCTCTAACCCCGCCCTAACCAGTAACCACTCCCCTTTCCCAAATTTAAATATTACCAATATGATGCGGTAGTTATCATGTGCATTAGGGCCATAACACACACCATAACAGCCTATCATGTTTTAAAGAACGAACCTATAAGTTTTAATCATTATAAGTACATGTGGTCTTAGTGTTGTAATATGTTTCTTATCTGAAAGGCATAAGTTGTTTATATCAATCTAAGTAGTAAATCTGAAATTTTTGATTATAAAAATGTCTTATTCTGTGATAAATGGTTGTCCTTTCCTGGGCTTCTTGGATTGTATATTAAGGTAGCATTGTCACTTCCCACAGAGACAGAGGGAGGAAGTGGGCAGTACCCCACAGGCTATGGTATACCCTTATAATTCCTTACAATCTACTATGTGTAGATGCACATAAAATTGTTGCTGGGAAGACTAGATGGACCTTTTTGATCTTTATCTGCTGGAATTTACTGTGTTATTATATTACTATCACTGTTCACCTAGACCTGGCAACAAGTCACAATCCTATCCCCTCAAAGTCCTGATGGTGAAGAAAACAGTCCTCCCTGACCAGTGATAACACCTCCCTCCTTCCAATACAAAGGCTTCTATAGCTAACCTTGATCTGACTTCCAGTGCCCAATCAGTCTCCCTCTCACTCTCATTACCAGAAGGGTTATTCAAATCCACCTGCCCTGAATACCTGATGACTATTCTGACCCCTCCCTCTCCACTGACAATTCAAATATTCTGATCCCTTGCCCTAGACACTTGATGACTGCTACAATCTTCCTCCCTTGACACTTTTATGACTGTTGTAATCACCTCACTGCAGATACCCAATGACTGTTCAGACCTCCCTCCCCTTTACTCAACATTCCAATGACTGTTCTAATTCCCCTTCCTCTAAGCATCTTAGGACAAGCTCTCTTCCACCCAGATCCTCCCCTCTCCAAGTTTTCCCTTTACACCCTGCTCACCCCAAGCCCACTTGAAACCTCTCACTTTAGTTGGCATGAAGTATTGCTTATGCTGTTCAAGCAGGCACCGAGTTCTAAGTAAGGCCAAGAGGCTGTGCTATGGAATTCTCGATTGAATAGCCAGCATATGTTCTGAACAAGTACAAGTTATGGTTGGACTGTGGGGGCATTAGCCCTTGGAAATGATTGATTCAGTCTATTCCTATTGTGTGCCTTGTTGGCCATGTTCTTCAAACAGGAGCTAACATCTTGTGAACTGCAAGACATAATTCTCCCCCATCTTATCCTTGAAATGCTCATCATAACTGTGCCAACTGTGCCCTATCATACTATCTGTATGCTTCTAAGATGGTGTTAGTGTATGTAATCACTGGGACATATTGAGCAGAATCCCCCTTGCCCAATTAGTGACTACCCATAAAAATGCTGGCATCCAATTAAGAATGTTGTGAGGCATGCTGTTATCATCTCCTGTCTCCTCATCCTTGCATCTGCTCTTTTTTTCTACACAAAAGCTCCAACAATTTAAAGATAACTCTATATTTGTGTCTCGCCACCTTTTCCCTTAGATATGTAGCCACACTTTCCATAACTGTAGTTTGCCTGCTTAGTTTTGTGTTGCAAGGGCTAGGGAGGTCATACTGCTGGGGGAGGAAGGGGCTGACTCAGCAGCGGCACAGATCATTTAGGTGGCACTGCTCTCATGACCTCCCCACTCCCCAAACTATGCCAATGATGATTTCCCATAGGTGTGCCATGCTGGTTCATGCTGGCAAACCTGTAGCTGGTTCTGAGCTGAGCCCTCATTATGACATAAATAATTTAATAAACATGCAGAGTCAGATAAACTGTCTAAATCAGATTCATGAGATGAGTCACTTGAGCCATAGTGAAATCTCTGCCTATTTTAATTTCTCCATTTTATTTGTATTTATAGTTGGACATTGATGGCACAGTCTGTGTAGACATTGTGCTAACTAGTACATTATTATTTAAATCATCAGAGATGGATGTTTATGGACTCATCATTTGAAGTACTCACTATTGCCTTTACTTGTGAGGTCTGGACACATCTGCTTATTCCTGCCTATGTTTTAAAAGTCTGGGATACCCAGGTGTGCTGATTAAGGAACTGACCAGATTGTTCCTGTTACAATGAGGGATCACATTATGTGGTGCTCATGTAGCAGCAGAAGATATGTTTCGACCATAAGAAATGCCAATGTAGAGAGTTATGCTGCCATCAGGTCTCAGATGGAGTAAGATCTGCCAAAATTATACTGAGCTAAGGAAATGGGGGGCATGTTCTGGGCAGGGAGGGGCAGGATGCCAAGACAGCAGCCATTAGCTCCAGAGGAGCAGCAAGTAACAAAATTAAAAAAAAAAAAAAGAGGTAAGGTAGGATAGGTTTAGGGGGTGGGGAGGAGAGGGGAAGGGGAAGAAAGATTAGGCAGGGGGTTAGGGAAGTTCCCTGCCAGTCCGTTCCTTAGTTGGAGCAGACTGGAAGGGAACTGAGGAAGTGCCAATTGCGTCACTGTGCAGACTTCGCAAAAGTACACCCCTACATATGCGCATGGATTATAAAATCTGGCACACATGTTCGCGGCCACCCAATTTTATAACATGAGCACGCATGTTATAAAATTGTCACATCCATGTGTGTGCGCTGGGAAGTGCTCGTGTATGCATGTATTAAAATCTACCCCATAATGTATATGTGCATATATTTTTTAAATCAGTAGGAAATGTATGCATGTTCAATGCAGTGAAATACTCGCAATGCAGTGCTTTATTCACATATAAGTGTATAATATATATGTGTGGGATAAAGATAATGTGTATTTTATAATATAAGCATATGTAATATGCATGGGTTATAAAATACAATGGGCCCTCGGGTTACGAACAACTCTAGTTACGACCAACTCGGGTTACGACCATTTAAGGTTTCGGGTTACAAACAAATTTCGAGTTACGACCAAAATTTTCGGTTTTGAGTTACGACCCGTGCCATGTGCACGCAGTTTTTTTTTTCGCGGATTGATTGTAATTGGCCCGTTGTTACTGCCTATCGCATTTTATGGTCTTAGAAGGCGGGACTTCAACAGAGATTGGCTGGCTAGGTTTGCACGTGTGCAGACCCGGCACAGAAATGCAAACAACAGCATCGGGGACAGCATGGGGGAACAGCATCAGGACAGCATTGGGGACTGCATCGGGGGACAGCACTCAGCTGGCAAAATACAGAAGAGTTTTTGGAGGGCCATAAATGTTCTCATAAGTGGTGGGGAGGGGAAAATGAGTTTCAGGAGGGTCATAGATGTTTACATAAGTGGTGGGGAGGGGGGAAAGAGTGTCTGGGGTTGGTGTTGTTTTTGGTTGTACACCTTTTTAGATGTCTTTTTTTTTTTTTATTTCTTCTCCCTGCAGAACACCAAAGAAGTGTTAGAAATGGCCCCAAAGATAAAGAAAGCAATCACTATCAAAAAGAAGAAGGAAAGTGTGCAAAAATATGAGCGTGGCATTCAAGTGACCAATCTCGCTCTCATATACAGCATGTCAAAATCCTTATACAACCATTTTTTTTATAGAAATGGTTAGGTAAGGGGTGCTTTTGGAAGGTTCAGAATGCATTATTGGTTTTCCCATTATTTCCTATGGAAAAAATAGTCTTGACTTACAACCAACTTGAGTTACAACCAGCCCTCTGGAACTGTTGCAGATTGCCAATACTTGGAAAACGAATGCACACGCCTACCACAAATTATGATAGGGAAAATCTCAGGTAGCTAACTTCAGAATAATAGAATTTACCAATGCTTAACTACAGCCATCATTGGGAAAAAAAAAAAACAAAAAAACTCTTTTCAAATGAATTAATCTGGCTGCTCAGCTTCACAAATGACCATTAAAATGGAAATAAAAATTCACATTATTTAAAAGGTTTTTTGAGCAAAATCTGAGTGAAAATGGTAATATTTAATCAAAAGCCAGATATGTAGCACTTATCTCAAAAGCAAACACCGACATAGACTACATTTCACTGAGGCTGCTTCAGGGTGAAATGCTTTTGTGCTGTATGGCGTCATCCAAATTTCTTAACATCTTACTTTTTTAAATCGTCCCCGGGTAATCTCACTGATACGTAGAGATCTTCGTAGTTCCGGAGGACTGGAGAGGGGCAAATGTGGCTCCTATTCATAAAGGAGAAAGTAAGGAGGAGGATGGAAACTACAGGCCAGTTAGTCTGATTCTGTGGTGAGGTGAGCAAATTAATGGAATCACTACTAAAACAGAGTGTAGTGCAGTTTCTGGACTCCAGTGAATCTGAGGCAGTATTTTTTTTTAACAGACGTAAATCTTGTCAGATGAATCTGATCAATTTCTTTGATTTGGTGATCAGAGAGTTGGATCAAGGGAGATTAATATATTTCAGTAAGGACCTTGACACGGTTCTGCATAGGAGACTTTTAAATAAACTGAGTGCCCTAGGTATGGAAGCTGGAGTGACTGACTGGCTTAGAAACTGGCTGATTGGGAGGCAACAAAGGGTAAGAACATAAGAACATAAGAAATTGCCATGCTGGGTCAGACCAAGGGTACATCAAGCCCATCATCCTTTTTCCAACAGAGGCCAAACCAGGCCACAAGAACCCTGGCAATTACCCAAACACTAAGAAGATCCCATGCTACTGATGCAATTAATAGCAGTGGCTATTCCCTAAGTAAACTTGATTAATAGCCGTTAATGGACTTCTCCTCCAAGTGGTAGTGGTAAATGGAGTTTACTATGAGAAGGGGAATGTTACTAGTGGTGTGCTCAGGGATTGGTCCAGGGACTTATTCTTTTCAAATTGTTCGTGAGCAATATAGTGGAAGATTTGTGTTTTTGCAGATGATATAAAAATCTGCAACAGGGAAGACAGCCAGGAAGGTGTGGAAAAAACATGAGGGATTTACTGAAGCTTAGAAATGGACTATAGACTGGCAACTAAGATTTAATTCTAAAAAATACAGAGAAATGAATTTAGGATACAAAAACCCAAGGGAGAGGTATAGTATTGGAGGGAAAAATCTTCTAAGTACAGAAGAACAGCAGGATCTAGGGGTAATTGTATCTGATGATCTTAAGGTAGCCAAACAGGTTGATAAAGCGACAGTAAAAGTCAAAAAGATGCTTGGCTGCATAGGGAGAGGAATGGTCCCTGGTGAGACCTCATTTGTAATACACTGTACAATTCTGGAGACTGCACCTTCAAAAAGATAAATCAGATGGAATCAGTCCAAAGAATAGCTACTAAAATGACCATTTGTCTTCATTCTAAAGCATACAGGGATAGATTTAAAGATCTAAACATGTACACCCATACGATATACTTGTCAGATGTGCTTCCTTTGGTTTGGAGATTTTGCCTATTTAGTCCCTCCTAACAGTCTTCTGGTGAAACGGGGGACTGCGTCAGGAACGTACTGCTTGTTATTTAGATTTATATGTTAAAGTTTGCTAAATCTGAAGCTCTCACTAAATTTCCAGAATAAGTGATTTCTAGTGATTGCGTTACATTTGAGGACAAGCAAAGTTGTTACCTCACATTTCTTCTTTATTATTTTAAGATTTACAAATTACAAGATCGCTATAGCATTAGACATTACCTTGTTAATTTTATCAATGCTTAGACAGATAATTAAGGAGACTTGATATAAAATGTGCTCATGCCTATAAAATGTGCTTACTACTTAATCTAAAAATATCTTCAGTCTATGACCGTGATATTAAAGAAATCATTAATATGATTATGATCAGAAAATATTTGATTCATTGAATTTGTATTTTCCTAATATACATATTCCATCTGGAAATACCAACACTTCAATGATATATATATTATAAAACTGTAAGTATTTTGTTGCCTTTATACATTGTTATTACATTTCTGAAGCATATCCACAGTCCTTTGAAAAATGTCTACAGTAGCATTTCTGTAAAGAGTTAGTACAGTTTTTAGACTGATGGCATTTTCATGACTCTCTTGAGCCGAGTTTTATAATAAATATTACAATCATTTCACAGGCAGAAATAAATATTTTCTATGACTTACTTTGTTTTCTCACATTATTCCCAATTGAAAAAAAAAAAGCAATAGAAGGGATGTGTCAAGAGTAAGACACCTCAGGTTTTGAACAAGTTTGAATTTACATGTGTAAAAGGACATCAGTAATTTTCTCACATTTCCCTAATCTTCCCTGATGGATTCAGGCCATGCTTTTCATTTACTCCAGATGTGATAACCAAACTGTCAGCTATGTTTCAGCTTTTTCTTTAATCTTTCCCTGGAGCCAATAATAAAAGATTAGTAATTGACAGTAGTAGCTAGGCTAAGAGTAATGCTTATTTAAAGCATAAGAAGCAAGAGCTGTATTATTTGAAAGGGATAATTTGTTGGGCACCTGCAAATTGGATTACTTTATCTGTTGTGTAAATGACAAAGATATGCAGTGTCCTTAAAATGACAAGACAATTTTCATTATAAATTTCCAGCTTAAAAATATATTTGGGTACTGCTGTAAGCAATTATAAAATCTCTTGAATGTGATTAAGTTAAAAAAAAATTGAATGTCGTTAGTGTCCCTCTAGAAACAAATTTATGATGTGAATAACATTAAAACTGTATTCTTAAGCCCCTCAGAAAGCAAAATGTTTCATTAAAAAAGAAAATCAAACATTTAGCAATAATTTAGCTCTTATATTCAGCAGCGAGGCTGCACCTCTGAATATATCTGGCTATCTTAACATTAACCAGAAAAAGGAATAACCAGTAAGAAAAAGAAGGTGGTAATGCCTTTGTACAGGTCCTTGGTGAGTCCTCACCTGGAGTATTGTGCTCAGTACTGGAGCCCATATCTCATAAAGGATAGAGACCGGATGGAGGCAGTCCAAAGAAGAGCGACCAAAATGGTGTGGAGTCTGTATCGGAAGACTTACTTATTTATTTATTTATTTATTTATTTATAGGTTTTTATATACCGATAGCCGTTTGCACATCGTATCGGTTTACAGATAACTAAAACTTTTTGACAGTGTCATTATACAGAACTTTTGGCACTGCCATTACATAGAACAGTAAACTTTGCATACAAGAAATAAACATCAACAAACAGTAACTGGGTAACTATTTACAGGGAACGAAGGTTCCCTGTAAACAGATGAGGGAAAATTAACAAGAGCACATAGTGAGGGTAGTACGTGGAAAGCATTGTAATCAAATCAAGAGGTCATAGGGGAGAAGGTAATTGAGAGATAAAGACAGCAGAAGCACATTGTAAAAGGTGATACAGGGAATGCATTATACACAGCTTAGGGGGTTATCAGGAGGATGATTGCTGAGGGAGGGGTAGGCCTGTAAGAAAAGCCAGGTCTTTAGGTTTTTTTTGAATTTGGGTGTGGATGTTTCAGTGCGCAAGTCTGGGGGCATAGAGTTCCACAGGGTGGGGCCGGCAAGGGAAAAGGCTCTGTTCATTGTGGAAATAAGATTGGTGGATTTGATAGAGGGGGTACGGAGTGTCCCTTGGAGGGCAGTGCGAGTCGGTCTAGTGGATGTGCGAGAAAGCAGTGGGGGGTTGATCCAGTCAGTATTTTCATTGGTGATGCTTTTATGAATGAGGGAGAGAACTTTGAACAGGATGCGAGACTGTATTGGGAGCCAGTGGAGATCGATAAGGGTAGGAGTAATGTGGTCACGTTTCCTGGAATTGGAGGAGAGGCTGAAGGATAGGTACACCCTGGAAGAGAGGAGGAGACACAGGGAGAGATATGATACAGACCTTTAGATACCTGAAAGGTTTTAATGGTACATGTATTTTGAACCTTTTCCACTAGAAAGGAAACTGTAGATCTAGGGGTCATGAAATGAAACTGCAGGAGTGACAACCCAGAACCAATGTCAGGAAATAATTATTCACGGAAAAGGTGGTTGATGCCTGGAATGTCCTTCCAGGGGACTGGTGAACACAAAAACAGTCAAAGAATTCAAAAGGGCATGGGATAAACTCTGTGGATCACTAAAGGCTGAAGAAATGAAGAAAAGGGTGCATGGGGATAACCTGCTTGGTGGCCATTGCTATCCTTAACAATATGCATGGGGATTACTAGGGGTGTGCATTCGTTTGCAACGTATTGGCAATCCGCAATGTATAGGACCATATTTGTTGTATTTGTGGGGAAGCGAAACGTATTGAGATTCCCAGGAATACAACAAATCTTCACTGAATTATTTGGCTGTCTAAAGGAGCAAATTTAAACAAAACCCCCACCTTCCTGACCCCCCCCCCCCAAGACTTACCAAAACTCCCTGGTGGTCCAGCGGCGGTCCGGGAGCCATCTACTGCACTCATGCCGTCGGCTGCCGGTATTCCAAATGGCGCCGATAGCCCCTGTGACATAGTAAGGGCAAAGGCTATCGGTGCCATTTTGATTACTGCCAGCCGACGGCCCGAGTGCAGGATATTGCTAACAGACCCCCGCTGGACCACCAGGGACTTTTGGCAAGTCTTGTGGGACCCTCCTGACCCCCTCAAGACTTGCCAAAAGTCCCTGGTGGTCCAGCATGGGTCCTGGATTCATCTCCTGCACTCAGGCCGTCGGCTGCCAGTATTCAAAATGGCGCCGATAGCCTTTGCCCTTACTATGTCACAGGGGCTACCGGTGCCATTGGTCGGCCCCTGTCACATGGTAGGAGCATAAGATGGTGCTGGCCGTCCATTGCTCCTACCATGTGACAGGGGCCGACCAATGGCACCGGTAGCCCCTGTGACATAGTAAGGTCAAAGGCTATCGGCACCATTTTGAATATCGGCAGCCGACAGCGTGAGTGCAATAGATGGCTCCTGGACCCCAGCGGAACCACCAGGGAGTTTTGGTAAGTCTTGTGGGGGGGGGGGGGGTGTCAGGAGAGTGGCGGGTTGTAGTTAATTAAAATTTATCCGGGAAACGAATAAGAATGGAACGCATGAATGGATCGGAGCCCCCCTTGACGAATGCAACGTATCTGCCCCCCCATGAATACGAATACCGAATGTAACATATGTGGTACCTCTACACATCCCTAGGGATTACTACCCTTAACCAATAAGCCTTGATGATTTTGATGCAACTGCTCTCCACTTTGACAGTATGGAGAGTAAAGGAAAGTTAGATTCAGAACTCAACCATTTCAGGCCCCAACTTTTAAAGTCCGGGTACTGATACACAGACATAAAGGAAAAAGCACAGGACTACTTCTATGGCCAAGTTCAAAAGCAAAGCTCGTCAAGCACCTGGTAAAAATGTTGCTTTGATAATATATAAGGCTTGGGGGTAACCTGCACAGAGCTGCAGTTACTACCATAAGAAACTTGCTGAGCAGACTGGATGGACCATTTTGTCTTATTCTGCCATCAATATAATGTTACTATGCTACTATTTGGCTAACTTTAGAACCAGAGTTAGCCAGAATAACTTATCAGGCTAATTCTGTATATTGGAGTATCTGGCTAACTCAACTCCTCCCAGTTACTCTTCTGGAACTCTCCTAACTTATTTGGTTAAATTCTAGCCTGCTCACTTACAGGTAGATTTTTAAAGCGTTGCTCATGCAAAAAAAAGCCCACATATGTGCGAATGCGGAACATGAGCAAGCAAAATGGATATTAAGAATCCATGAAGTACGCATGTACATACCCATGCACGCATCAAGAATAAGGAGATGGAAATTAGGTAGAGCATAGACAGGAGATGGGCCAAGACTTACTTGCAAAATCCGTATTTTAAAAAGGCTGACCATGGTGTGTGTCGACTTGTTATCTGCGTAACTTTCTGTTGGCCCTGATAAGGAACAAGTCTGGAGCTGTTAAGTTTTAGGGATTTTAGCACAGCGTGAGGGTTCAGGGTCAATTGGCAGGCTCACAGGATAAAGAACTAGAGGGATCTTGAATACCTCAATATAAACTCGGCAAACTGGTGGAGTTCTTGGAAAAACTGTTTTTTGACCTCGCACGAGCATGTTTTAAAAGCCACGTGCATATACGCATAGAAACCACTGAAGTCCTAGTAGAAATATATGCAGGACATTTACATGAGTCATCTCTTAAGATAACAAGCACACATATGTGCAGGAGGATATTTTAAATGATACATGAATACTTGAGCACAATATTCAAAATTGCTGCGTTTCTCTGCTCGCATGCCAATGTGCGTGTTTATGGGGGTACACACAAAATTTTTTAAATTACCATTTTATTATCTGGCTGGAATTTATCTGGATAAGTGCCCAAATCTTCATTTAACTAGATAACTATATATATAGTTATCTGGTTAAATGTTTTACCTTTTCATTCTTACATTCTTACATTTTCTGAAGCCTTCCAAATATTAATATATATAATTTTTCTACCCTTTTCATTCTTGCATTTTTCTGAGGCCTTCCAAACATATTATATGCATGCTGTATGTTTCCTGAATAGCCCTTTTTACTCCAGTTGCTATGTGGTAAAACCCAAATTTCCAGAGATGTTTGTTTTCTGAAACCCACAAAAACCCAGCAGGGATGATGTTATAATCTGGTATGGTTGTGGACCCTGGATCGCAGTGAGAGCTGACTCCACCCACAGGGAGGAGCCCTGTGGGGACTCACTACGATAGGCATGGCCTCAGCTGAGACAGACACAGAAGTAAGAGACTTTATTAAACAGGAATGTGGGTAATACCCACCCAGTGGAATGAAGACACAGTCCAGAGTAGTAAGGTTGCTCAATGATGATATCCCTGGTAGTGGCCTGCAGAGTGGGGTACGCCAGGAACTCCTCTCCCGATGACACACCTCTCAGGGTAGATCTGGTAGTGGCCCGCAGCACGGGGTATGCTGAGAATCAGCAAGTAATAGTTCAGAGAGGTGCAGGAGGTCAGCAGAGCAAGGTAGATGATGGTACTCACTCCGAAGTGTAGATGAAGACAGCTGAGATGAGCACAGTAGTGGCCCGAGGCACAGGGTACACCAGCAGTTCCATCAGCAAGATGGATTCTCCAGGCAGGAAGGCCCTCTGAGGAGCAGATAGCCAGAATGTGATAAGGCCCCCAAGGAGCGGATACCTAAGGTGTTCTAAGTCCAGGAGTTCAGGAACGAGTTCAGAGTAGCGAAGAGAAGCGTCTCCAAGAGGAGTGGAATAAGCAGGAAGGAAGTCCTTGCCAACTCATAGGAAGCATAGGCTGGATGGATTAAATACACTGGCGGGTGACGTCATGCAGAGGGGACGCCTCGAGGTTCCACCATGATGTGAATAAGAGTGGGCCTAGTGCGCACGTGCGTGTCCTCGGTAATTCCCGATTCAAGTTGGCGGACGGGATAGCTCACGCCATCCCAGAGATGCCGGGGAAGGCGGCATTTGCAGGCTGAGGCCGCCATGGCTCTTAGAATCGCTGGTGCAGGGAAAAGAGAGGTCAGCAGCTGAGGTCGCAGCCGTCTGCGAAAGACGGGTGCAACAGATGAATTAACACCTTAGTAGATTCTTGGGTTTTTTCCTAATTCATGCTTTGAATATCTACCATGGGGACAACATTCAGCACCAATTAACTGGTTAAATTCCAGCTTAGCTAGATAAGAGATACTTTCTGAATATTTGGCCAGCAGATGCCACTTAGCCAGCTAACTATTTATCTTTGGCTGAATAAGTGAGGGGGCAGGATGGGGCATCCTAGGACTAAGCTACTTATCTGGTTACTGCTATATTTGTATATGTATTTATATCCTAGGGCTCCACATGTTCAAAACCAGTAAAATGCTGCTTACATAGAAAGTACAATATATAAAAATCAGCACATTGAAACGAAATATATATAATAGGAGTCTGCATAAGAACATAAGAACATAAGAAATTGCCATGCTGGGTCAGACCAAGGGTCCATCAAGCCCAGCATCCTGTTTCCAACAGAGGCCAAAACCAGGTCACAAGAACCTGGCAATTACCAAAATACTAAGAAGAACCCATGCTACTGATGCAATTAATAGCAGTGGCTATTCCCTAAGTACACGTGATTAATAGCAGTTAATGGACTTCTCCTCCAAGAACTTATCCAAACCTTTTTTGAACCCAGCTACATTAACAGCACTAACCATATCCTCTGGCAACAAATTCCAGAGCTTTACTGTGCATTGAGTGAAAACAAATTTTCTCCGATTAGTCTTAAATGTGCTACTTGCTAACTTCATGGAATGCCCCCTAGTCCTTCTATTATTCGAAAGTATAAATAACCGATTCACATCTACTCGTTCAAGACCTCTCATGATCTTAAAGACCTCTATCTTATCCCCCCTCAGTCATCTCTTCTCCAAGCTGAACAGCCCTAACCTCTTCAGCCTTTCCTCATAGGAGAGCTGTTCCATCCCCTTTATCATTTTGGTTGCCCTTCTCTGAACCTTCTCCATCACAACTATATCTTTTTTGAGATGCAACAACCAGAATTGTACACAGAATTCAAGGTGCAGTCTCAGCATGGAGCAGCGATATAGAGGCATTATGACATTTTCCTTTTTATTAATCATTCCCTTCCTAATCATTCCTAACATTCTGTTTGCTTTTTTGACTGCTGCAGAAAACTGAGCCGACGGTTTTAAAGTATTATCCACTATGCTGCCTAGATCTTTTTCCTGGGTGGTAGCGCCTAATAACCCTTGCCTACAGCAAGGGTTATTTTTCCCTATATGCAACACCTTGCCCTTGTCCACATTAAATTTCATCTGCTAATTTTGTATCATCCGCAAATTTGATAACCTCACTCATCGTATTCCTTTCCAGATCATGTATATATATATATTGAAAAGCACTGGTCCAAGTACAGATCCCTGAGGTACTACAATTTTTACCCTTTTCCACTGAGAAAATTGACCATTTAATCCTACTCTCTGTTTCCTGTCTTTTAACCAGTTTGTAATCCACAAAAGGACATCACCTCCTATCCCATGACTTTTTAGTTTTCTTAGAAACCTCTCATGAGGAACTTTGTCAAACACCTTCTGAAAATCCAAATACACTACATCTACCGGTTCACCTTAATCCACGTTTATTGACCCCTTCAAAAAAATGAAGCAGATTTGTTAGGCAAGACTTCCCTTGCGTAAATCCATTTTGACTGTGTTCCATTAAACCAGGTCTTTCTATATACTCTATGATGTTGATCTTGAGAATAGTTTCCACTGTTTTTTCCCGGCACTGAAGTCAGGTTCACTGGTCTATAGTTACCCGGATCTATTTATATTTATTAATTTATTTAAACAGTTTTATATACCTTTGTGTAGACAAAATGTCCATCTCTACGGTTCACATTTTGAACATCAATTAAGACAGAAAAAGAAAATACAGTTTCTCATAATTGTAAATCCCCAAAAGCAGCAATTATTTACAATAAAAATTATAAAAATTCTAAAAGTCACACATCTATCTAAAAGGTTATAATGTTTTCACAGACTAAGAAGCTGTTAATTATAAAAAATTTTAAAAAGATAAAACAGTAAAAGAATAGATAAAGTTAAAAAGTTTGAAAAGTTTAAAAATCTGCCAAAAAGATTGCACGGGGACGTTACCATTTACTCGACTATAAATGCTTGACGGAATAACCATGTTTTTAGATCTTTCCTAAATAGCTTCTTATCCTGCTGTAATCCCGCAATTGATAGTGCTCCCTCTCTGACTTCACACAGCTGGGCAGATCTAATATTCGGGATCGAGAGAAGACCTTTATTCGACGATCTTAAATTGCATTGTGGTACATGTAATCTTATTGCTGTGTTTAACCAATCTGTCATGTCTCCATATAAAATCTTGTGAATAATACATAAAACTTTAAAAATTATTCTCTGTTTGATTGGAAGCCAATGTAGCTCTTTCAGAATTGGAGTAATATGGTCTCTCTTTCTGGTGTTTGTCAATATACGTGCTGCAGAATTTTGTAGAATCTGCAGAGGCCGTAAAGTACTTTTTGGCAAACCCAGCAACATTGCATTACAATTATCCAATCCTGTAAATATCAATGCTTGTAACACTGCTCTAAAGTTTTCTTGGGAGAGCAATGGTTTAAGACGTCTCAGCATCATTAATTTACAGTAAACTTCCGTAACTTTCTTCGTGATGTGGGCTCGACCATTAAACTCCGTATCTATATAGAAACCTAAATTTCTTGTTACATTTACTACTTCAACCATATTATCATTATTTAAACTTAACTTAGGTTCATCATATCTCTTTTTCCTATCTAAAATAATAAAAACAGTTTTCTCTAAATTTAAAATTAATTTTAACTATGTTAACACTTGCCTAATTATTTCTAAGTACATTTTTATCAGTTTACAGGTCTCAACAACATCCTTCTCAATAGGGAACAAAATCTGAAATCCCCCTGGAGCCTTTTTTAAATATTGGGGTTACATTGGCCACCCTCCAGTCTTCAGGTACAATGGATGATTTTAATGATAGGTTACAAATTTTAACTAATAGATCAGAAATTTCATTATTGTGTTCCTTCATTATCCTAGGATGCATACCATTCGGTTCAGGTGATTTGCTACTCTTTAGTTTGTCAATCTGGCCTACTACATCTTCCAGGTTCACAGTGATTTTGTTCAGTTTGTCTGACTCATCATCCTTGAAAATTATCTCCGGAACTAGTATCTCTCCAACATCCTTATTAGTAAACATGGAAGCAAAGAATTAATTTAGTCTTTCTGCAATGGCCTTATCTTCCCTAAGAGCCCCTTTAACCCTTCGGTCATCTAATGGTCCAACCTATTCCCTCACAGGTTTCTTACATAGAAACATAGAAACATAGAAATGACGGCAGAAGAAGACCAAACGGCCCATCCAGTCTGCCCAGCAAGCTTCACACATTTTTTCTCTCATACTTATCTGTTTCTCTTAGCTCTTGGTTCTATTTACCTTCCACCCCCACCATTGAAATATCTAGCTTGATTAGTTAGGGGTAGTAGGGGTAGTAACCGCCGCAATAAGCAAGCTACACCCATGCTTATTTGTTTTACCCAGACTATGTTATACAGTCCTTATTGGTTGTTTTTCTTCTCCCCTGCTGTTGAAGCAGGGGAGAAGAAAAAAAAGATTCTTGCTTTGGATATATTTTAAAAGGTTTTTATTATGAGTTTTTGCTTCTATGGCCAACTTCATTGAAATTCTCTCTTCGCCTGTCTTATCAATGTTTTACACTTAACTTGATATTGCATATGTTTTATCCTATTTTCTTCAGATGGATCTTTCTTCCAATTTTTGAAGGTTGTTTTTTGGCTAAAATAGCCTCTTTCACCTCACCTTTTAACCATGATGGTAATCATTTTCCTTCCTTCCACCTTTCTTAATGTGTGGAATACATATGGACTGTGCCTCTAGGATTGTATTTTTAAATAATGTCCATGCCTGTTGAACACTTTTAACCTTTGCAGCTGCACCTTTCCATTTTTTTCTAATTATTTTCCTCATTTTATCAAAGTTTCCCTTTTGAATGTTTAGTGTTAGAGCTGCAGATTTACTTATTGTCCCCCTTCCAGTTATTAGTTTAAATTTGATCATGTTATGATCACTATTGCCAAGTGGCCCCACCACCGTTACCTCTCTCACCAATCCTGCATTCCACTAAGAATTAATCTAAAATAGCTCCCTCTCTTGTTGGTTCCTGAACCAATTGCTCCATGAAGCAGTCATTTATTACATCCAGGAACTTTATGTCTCTAGCAAGTCCTGATTTTAATTTACCCAGTCAATATGGGGTAATTGAAATCTGTAAAAAATTAGTGGAAACCAAATTAATTAACTATTATAGCCTAAAAGGTGTCAGCAAGCCTGTCGTTGTGACACTTAAACAGTGACCAACAGGTCTACACATCATCCACCTTCCAAAGTCCTTTTTAATGAAATATATATATTTTTTTGAATTTTGATTTTTTGTAAAACTTCTTCTAGTATGCACTAGTGAAAGACTCTTCGTATTCAATTTTAAAGCTTTCACGCGAAGAGACATCGAGACGCTGTGTCCTTTTCAAAATGGTGAAATTATCGAGACGCTGTGTCCTTTTCATAATGGTGAAACATAAGAATATAAGAACATAAGAAATTGCCATGCTGGGTCAGACCAAGGGTCCATCAAGCCCAGCATCCTGTTTCCAACAGAGGCCAAAACCAGGCCACAAGAACCTGGCAATTACCCAAACACTAAGAAGATCCCATGCTACTGATGCAATTAATACCAGTGGCTATTCCCTAAGTAAACTTGATTAATAGCCATTAATGGACTTCTCCTCCAAGAACTTATCCAAACCTTTTTTGAACCCAGCTACACTAACTGCACTAACCACATCCTCTGGCAACAAATTCCAGAGCTGATATGACTCGCTATTCATTGATATCATGCATGCCCCTGAAGAAGCTTCACAGCGAAACACGGGCCGTGTTGGGTCTGGTTAAAATTGAATACGAAGAGTCTTTCACTAGTGCATACTAGAAGAAGTTTTACAAAAAATCAAAAATTGAAAAAAATATATATTTCATTAAAAAGGACTTTGGAAGGTGGGTGATGTGTAGACTGGTTGGTCACTGTTTAAGTGTCAGAAACACAGGTTTGCTGACACCTTTTAGGCTATAATATTTAATTAATTTGGTTTCCACTAATTTTTTGCTGATTATATTTGTATGGTATACCACTGACTCTTTCTGACCAATTTGGTAATTGAAATCTCCCATTATTATTGCACTTCCAAATTGGTTAGCTTCCCTGACTTCTCTTAGCATTTCATCATCTGTCTGATCATTTTGTCCAGGTGGACGGTAGTATACTCCTATCACTATACTCTTACCCAACACACATTGGATTTCTACCCATATAGATTCTACTGAGGATTTAGTCTCTTGTATGATCTTTATCCTGTTGGACTCTATACCTCCTGGACATAAAGTGCCACACCGCTACCATGTTGATCCTCCCTATCATTGCAATATAATTTGTACCCTGATATAGCACTGTCCCATTGGTTATCCTCCTTCCACCAAGTCTCTGTGATGCCAATTATGTCAATCTCATAATTTGCTGCTATACACTCTGACTCTCCCATCTTACTTCTTAGACTTCTGGCATTGGCATACAGACATTTCAAAGTGTGTTTTTTGTTTGTATTAACAACCTGCTTTTCAGTTGTTAGGGATAATTCGGAAATCATTAGCTTCGATGATTTTTTACATATAGGCACATGGACTATGTTTGCTTTTATTGGAACCTCTCTGTTGGGATGCCCTAACTCTTCTGTTTTATTAGTATCCTTCAAGGATACATTTCTCCGAACCATGCACTACTGAGTGACTGTCGGATTTCCCCCATGTTCTAGTTTAAATGCTGTTCTATCTCCTTTTTGAAAGTTAGTGCCAGCAGCTTGGTTCCACTCTGCATTTGTTTGAAATAAAAAAAGAATCCAAATAAAAAATGGCCATTTTCAGTACAGTTAATTTTAAAGAAAACAACACTCTTCTGGTTCCAAAAACCCTGAACATTTTTGATGTTTCTATTTTGACAAATAGTACATACTATTAACAAATAGTGCAGACTGTTTACTGAGAAATATAAAAAAACACATTGACCTCTCCATTCTCTGCCACACCCTACCATCTTCTTACACTCTGAACCTGCTATCACTGTCTCAATATTCTGGGGCCATAGCTAACCAAATGGGCTGAGCCAAGCCCATTCAGACCCATATGATCCCCTCCTGCCCCAAAGAATGATCTGTGGCCAGGTACCGACCTGGCAATGACTTACCCATTTGATGGGGGGGTCTGGCCTAAAGAAAGGGGCTATCCAGAAAATTGCAGGATGATCTTTATAAACCTATAGGCAACAGTTCCAAAGGGGCATATTACATCCTGAGGAAAGTCCACGAAAAATATTCCATCGACTGAAATATGCTGGATGGAAATAACTGTAGCCAGAGGCAAAGACTGGCTTTGAGGTAGTCAACCAGGTGCTTCTAGAACAGTTCCTAGATGGGCTTGACCAGCCCCTGTAGAACTGGGTTTGTAGGCACCCAGTTCTCACTTTGGAAAAAGCACTAGAAATGTCAGATGCCTTCTACTAGGCCAAGTTAATGTCTGATGTAGTCCCGAGGCTAGAAAGGCACCTCTGGTGCAGCAATGAGTGTGGGGGACCCTAGCAATGGACCTCAGAAGTGGTTAGCTCAGAACCTTGGCCCAGTCCATAGGCCACAACCTTTCCCATTTGCTTCAACTGTGGAACGAGAGGTCACTTGTCCACTGACTGTTGATATGATCGAAGTGAAGCAATGAATATCAACATGGTAACACAGCCAACACTAGAAACTAAAGCCCATATGGACAAAAGAAAGTCTTCAAAGCAACACAATCCTCAAATTGTAAAAAAAAGGGAGTCTCAGAGGGACTAATTTAACCCAATAATAAGGGTCCAAATTAGAGATGTGAATCGGACCTGGAATTGGTTCTGATTCCAGTTCCGATTCGCATCGTGTTGTTTTTTTTTCGTCCGGCCCGATTGCGGTTTTGTTTATTGGCTGCACCCGAGCTGATAAACAAAAAACCCACCCTGACCCTTTAAAACTAATCCCTTAGCTTCCCCCACCCTCCCGACCCCCCAAAAAACTTTTTACAGGTACCTGGTGGTCCAGTGGGGGTCTCGGGGGTCCACTGGTTGGCCCACACCATTTTTAAAGATGGCGCCAGCCATCCATTACTCCTACCATGTAACAGGGGCAGGCCAATGGCATGGATACCCTGTCACATGGTAAGGGCAAAGGCCATTGGCGCCATTTTTATTAGTGGCAGCCGATGGCCCGGGAGTGGGAGATCACTCCCGGGACCCCCTCTGGACCACCAGGTACCTGTAAAAAATTTGGGGGGGGGGGGTCGGGAGGGTGGGTGAAGCTAAGGGATTAGTTTTAAAGGGTCGGGGTGGGTTTAGGGGTTATTTTTATGTGCCATTTTACCCGCCCTCCCCCAAAACGATAAGAGAACCCCCATGAACAATTTTGTGGGTGTTTCCTATCATTTTGGGGGAGCCCCCGATTTCTGATGTTTTTGAAAATATCGTACGATATTTTCAATCGTCCAAAGTCCGATTCACATCCCTAGTCCAAATACTTTCTCCTTCTTTTGTATGGGGACATGAGGAAGATCGCTACTCATTTTGAAAAGCATACAGTGAAGATCCCTTGGGAGGAACAGCTAAAGTTATACAAGAACTCTCCTTGGTGGTATGCTTCTACTGTAAGGCAAAGGACTACATGGTCAAAGAGTGCTAATGGCTGGACACAGTGTGGGAGCGTCAGCTAGCAGAACAGTGCAAGATGGAACGGGGGGGGGGGGGAAGGAAATAACACCAGAATAGAATGAAAAGTCGGTAACAGAAATGGGAGAACACTGTTGCAAAGCTTCCAAAGTTGTAACTTGGTGGATATCTCACATCGTGACCTTAAAGATTTTGTGATCCAGGTGGAGCTGGATGAAGTTCCCACCCAAGCCCTGGTAGACTCAGGATGTAGCAAGACACTTGTTATACTTGATCAAGGACTTGATCAAGAGTGAAAATATCAATCAGAAAAGGAAGGCAATACTCATCTATGTAGATTGAGACAGAAAGAAGTAATCCACCAGCAAGACAAACTATTATGGAAGAGCGGTACTCCCCAAGCTTCCTTATCCAGTGGTTTTGGGATGTGATTGGTCCCCAGTTTAAAACCCTATGAGGTCAAACCAGGTTAGAGGACTGGTTTCCCAAATGAGTTGGGAGAAGGAAAACTATAAATAGCAAAGGGCAGGGAATGATGAGAGGAACAGGGATTTTATTAGGAGTATACCCTTAGTAAGGGCAAGCGCTCTTAACCTAACAATTTTGAGCTGAGGAGGAGAATATGTGAAGGAGTATACACAAGAAAACACTCTGAATACCAGAATGAACAGGATCTAGAGATCTGTTCCAGTCCACCTTAAACTTCAGACAACAGGGAATCCTGGTCTGGATGGAGCCAGTTGGGAAGGTGCATATGTTGCTAGCCCAGGAAGGATTAGGAGGCCCCAGGGAATAAGGAACCTAGAGAAGGCCCAGACTGAGAGACTTTAAGTGTTCTAATACTTTTTTGTTTATATGCTGCAAAGGTTTGCAGAACTGTTTCTTTTTTATTGTTTATTAATAAAGCACATGGAAAACCAGCCAGAGCCTAGCCTGCATCTCTTCTCTGGCCATTCTGACAGCACACAGTGCCACAGACAAAGTCACTGAAGGGTGAATACTAGGTAAAACTAGTGCAGTAGCATTTAACATTAAAGGGGGAGATTATGATAAAATGAGGAAATCAGTGAGAATAAAACTAAAAGGAGAGGTTATCAAGGTTTAAAAGTTTTGTATGAGGTGTAGACATTGTTTAAAACAAGATCTTAGAATCCAAGATATAATGTATTCCATTCATTAAAAAAAAGTAAAAGGAAGATAAAAGAAATTGGCAGCATGGTTAAATGGTGAGGTGCAAAAGTCAATTTAATCCAAAAGGGAATCTTTCAAAAATGGAAAGCAGACCCAAATGAGGAAAATAGGGAAGAGCATAGGCACTGGCTAATTAGATGTAAACAGTAACTTTTCAAGAAAAAAATTTGAAAAGTAGTTTGCCATAGAGGAAAAAACTAACTACAAAAACATTTTCAATTTATACAAAGCAAAAAGCCTATGAGGGAGTTAATTGCGTCTCTAGATGCCCAAGGAATAAAATGATGCTAAGTCAGTAAAAGGGACAAGCAGAAAAACTAATGGAATGCTTTGCTTCAATCTTTACTGAGGAGGCTGCTGAGGACATTGTTGCGCTCGGGGGTGGACCCTTGTCCTGAGGCGGTGGAGAACCACCTTCTGGTAAGGACCAGCAAGCACCTGTCCCCAGAGGGCAGAGCACTGGAGGAGACAGAGGGTAGGAAGAGCTTCATCACTGGAAGCCCGAGGTCCACCCGGGAGGAGCCCATAGGGATCCGGGCCGCTTGGACTTAGGTGGGCCTCGCTGGAAGGATGGAAGTCCGGTGTGCCCACAGACAGAAGGGGAGCATGGTCAGGTTCGAGACTGGAGGTCAGATGGAACAAGGAGGATCAGAATAGTGTAGGTGATGACAAGGCTAGGAACAGAGCCAGAATCTAGAGACATGGTCAAGCAGGCAGAGGTCAGAGTCCGGGGGTCAGTCTGAGAAATAGTCAGCAAAGCAGAGGTCAGGTTCCGGAAGTCAGATGAGGTCACAGGAAGGCCGAAGGTCAGAAGGCAGGCAGCAGGCAGATGAGTCTAGGAACAAGCTGAGGTCAGGAGACAGGTAGCAGGTGGGCAGGTTGAGGAACAGACTGGAGTCAGAAGGCAGGCGGCAGGCAGGCAAGTCAAGGAACAAGCAGAGGTCAGTACCAGTAAGACAGTCCAAAAGTACTACCTGGGGAGATGGACAGACGAACAGGAACAGAAGGACCCTGGAGTACTAGGAAGCAGGAATGAAGCAGGAACAGAACCAGAACAGAAGGATCCTAGAATGAGACTTGGAACAAGGCTGGAGCAAGATACAAATGCAGTGACAATCTAGCATACATGCCGACCCGATTGCCAAGGCAAGGAAGTACAAGCAGGGACTTCCTTATAACAGGGAATCAATCAGGGCACGCCATGGAGCTAGGACCTGCCCTTGGCCCTACAAGAGGCCAGGCAGGCTGCGCGCACATGCGTAGATGCGTGACTAACACAGCCGAGGACGCCGAGCTCCGGCGTGAGGCCTGGAAAGCCAAGCGACCACTGCTGCGGGACGCCGAGGCCTGGAAGCGCTTGCAGCTGCCACTAGAGAGGCCAACCTGGGACCTGCCATGGAACCATGGAGATGAGCAGGCCCGTGCGCGGGCCGGGCGTGGACGGGATGCTTAACAGACATAGCCACACCAGAAACATTTTTTAATAGACACGATACTGAGGAACAAAAGAAAATCACAGATAAACTACAGAATATCATAGATCAAGCAGAAAAACTAAAGAGTAAAAAATCAGTTCCCAATGGGATCCAACACAGATTTATGAATGAACTCAAACATGAAATTGGAAACCTATTATTAGTAATCTTCTGCCTATCATTTAAAGCAGACTTAGTACATGAAGACTGGAGGATGGCCAATGTAGCACTGATTTTTAAAAAGGGATTCAGGGAGATCCAGGATACAATAGACCAGTGAGCTTGACATCAGTATTGGCAGAATGGTAAAAGCTATACTTAGAACATAAGAACATAAGACTCGCCACACTGAGTCAGACCAAGGGTCCATCAAGCCCAGTATCATGTGTCCAACAGTGGCCAATCCAAGTCATAAGTACCTGGCATGTACGCAAACATTAAATAGATCCCAAGCTACTATTCCTTTTTGATTAATAGCAGTTTATGGACTTCTCCTCTAGGAAATTATACAAAATGGTGAGCAAGTTGATATACCGGTAATGTATTTCCATTTTCAGACAAAGACCTTTATAAGAAACTTTTCAGGAAGTTAAAAAATCATGGGATAATAAGCAATGCCCCAGCAGGGATTAAAAGAGGTTTTGACAAGTTCCTGGAGGAAAAGTCCATAAACAGTTATTAGCTAGCTAGACTTGGGAAAGCTTGCCTATATGGGGTGAAGAACAAGAAATATATTTACTTTTTGGGATGCATTGGGTACATTTGACCTGAACTGGCCACTGTGAAATCAGGATGCTGGACTCGATGGACCTAAATCTGACCTAGCTTCTTATGTTCTTAACCAAAGTGCAGCTAAAATGTTTTCTAATTTTAGGTTCCTAAAACTGTCAACCTCATCAGGTACAAGGTTTCCTTTGAATATTGACCTCAATAAGAGATTTTCCAAAGGGCATAGGACACTTAAGTGGCTGGAAAAGGTTTAACCAGCTAAGCTTTTTGCTTGCTAAGTAAGCCAGCTTAGTTGCAGCTGAAAATTAGTCTAAATCTGGATGGCTAGATTTAGGCCAGCAATGCTGGCAATAATGTTTAGATGCCTAAACTTAGCCATCAAAGTTCTTTTCCACAGCACCTGCAAAACACTTTCTCAGCAGCTGAATTTAGCTTTGTAGTGAAATAGCAGCTTAATTTAGCTGTTCAGTAGGGAGACATTAACAGTCTGGGAATCAAGGAACCTAACTGCATAATTAGGTAGCTAGCTGCTTTTGTATATCAATATTTGCCAAGCATTCCAGACCATTTCTAGCTTTGTTTCATATGCTTTGGCACAACCCAATAACCTTGTGTCATCAGTGAAATATTTTGCTCAAAATAAGGCATGGTAGTTTAGTGATATAATCCTAGATCACAATTGATTGCATTAGGAACAGTAAATGTAATGTAAAGATTAAAGTTGTACAATTTAACATTGTTTTACATACACTTCAATTTCCATTATATCATGATGTGCTGATCTCTATTAGAAGATATTTTTCACAAATAACTTTTATAAAGTTGGTGGAATTAAAATATGTAAACCAATTAAAAAGTTATGCAAAAACACATACAAAATGATTTCTTAAACTACTGATAGCTATGAATAGGGAGGATAATTTTAAAACATGTGCAAGCACGCCCATCATGCATGTATATGGATGTGCACAAACATGCACGTGTTTTTCATATCACAGCATATTCCACAACATATTCCACAGCAGGCCCCAAACAGTGGAATCTGCTTCCTCCGGAGCTAAGGCTGATACATTGCCCCAACACGTTAAAAAAAAGACTCAAGACATGGCTATTCGGTCAAGCATTCCCTTAACTTACTTAGTCTTCCACAGCTCCCATAGACTGTTTTCATACTTTGACGTCCAGAACCTATGCTCATGTTTTTACTCATCAATAAGAAATTTCTCCCTCCTCCCCCCCTCCACGAACAACCTTCCTTCCCCCTCCCCCCCATTAGCAAACCTCCCTCCCCATGCACTAGTTTCGCTCTAATAGTGCATACTGCTACTGTTCCTAGTTATGTTATGTTATATTATCCAAGTTGTTCACTCCCTTGTTCATTGTAAGACATATGTTGTCATTGTTTTCTACTTGTTATAATGTAAACCGGAGTGACTGTTACCTGAACTTCGGTATAAAAAAAAGTTATAAATAAATAAATAAATATCATGTGCACAAATGCATGCACACTATATAAAATATGCATAAATCTACACAACATATAAAAAATATGTCATGTATTTAAACATAGCCACATTAGTTTTGACTTATCCAGCTAAGTGGTGACACATATCCGGCTAAGTAGCACTGTGTCAACTTTTCTGGCTTAGTATTGCTGTTTAAGACTTTTCCAGCTATGTAAGATATCTGGGTAAGTAAAAGAAAAGTTCTACTTAGCCAGATAAGTAAGACAGACAGATAAATCGCATTTGAAGACTTATCCAGCTATTTTATGTATCCTGTTATACAGTGCTTTTTAAAACTTATCTGCATAAGTGGTGGACATCTGCTATGTGTGTTGTGCTCGGCGATCCACAGGCTGCTCCTGCGAACCGCCATACTCACATTTCCAGCAGGACTTCCCTCACTGGCTCATAACAAGATGCAGTCACTCCTGGCATCTTTGCAATGAGCCACTGCACACCAATGCGGCAGGATGCCGCCGACAGTCCATGTGGCAAGATGCCACCGACAGTCCATGTGGCAAGATGCCACCGACATTTCATATGGCAGGATGCTGCCATCTGCTGGCCCTGCTCCTCCTAGGATGCACATGAGCCCATCACCTTATTTAAAGGGCCCGCAGTACTGGAGGCACATCTTGATGACATCACCAATCACCATTCAAGACCTATAGAAGGCCCTTACTTCAATGCCATAACAACAGCTTTCCCTACTCCGGCATCCTTTCACCTGTTCCTGCATTCCTGTCTTCAGTTCTTCAATTCTAGTGTCCTTGTCTTCAGCTCTTCAGTTCTTCAGCGTTTCCCTCATTGCCTGCTAAGTCTTCACCTCACCTTCCTGTCCTGCCTTTCCATTCTGCCTTTCTCTTTGGACAGATACATGGTATTGACCTCGGCCTGACCTCTGGATACACTTGACCTCTGCCTGCCACTGACCATTGCCTGCTTCTGAATATGCTTGACCTCAGCCTGCCTCTGACCTCTGCCTGTCACTGGACATGTCTGACCTACTTCACCTCTGACACAGCTACTTCAAAGAATCTGTCTGCCATTAGCAGATACCCCCACCTAAGACCTGCAAGCCTCGGCACCCAAAGACTCAACCTGAGAAGTACGTGGGATGGAAAAGGCAAAGATCCAGATGTGCCTCTGCTTTAACTGGGTCTCTCTGCTGACAGTGGGGACTTGCAGGGGTCCTCCCCTGTAGGTTGCACCAACCCTAGCTCAGCCTAAGGGTCCACCAGTGCAACAACGAATATATTTATGCTCCTAATTTTAATCATTTACAAGATGAAATGTAACTCGGGTATTTTTCTTAGCATTTATTGACTTTTACATCTACAAATTATCAAATTGTATAACATGCACAACAAGGAAATTACCAGTTTTACCAATTAGTCCACCAGTTTTCCCAGTCTATATCTGGGAAAACTGGTCGTAGTCGGCACTCTCCCCGATTTTCCCAGACTTCTCATTCAGTCAGTATATGCCTATTAAGAATTATATTCTGACCTATGAGATAATTAACAGATGTAAATATGCCTAGGTAACAGCCATATGTGTGCTGCTTTCGCAGTTTATAAATTAGCAGCTTATACATGTAAATATTGGCCCTGCCACCAGAATACTCCTGGCCTGCCCCTAGCCCACCCCTTTTTTTATATGAGCACATTTATTTGTGCACCATTACTTGCACAACTCTGTTTAAGGTTTATAAAATAGCACTATGTGAATATATACTCATGCAAGTACATGTGCTAATTTTTCTTATGTTGCTCTTTTAAAGTTCACCTTCAAATGAATAAGTCTGAAGTCTGTGCAGACATTGATTTTAACAGTGCCTGATTTTGTAAGGCTTTTCTCACATTCTGTGTCTATGGGAAAAATGTTTAGTAAATGAGGCCCATAGTTTGTTAATTCTAACTCATCAGTTACTGCTAATGGTTTCTGCTACATCCCACATTTAAAACTGAATTCTTATATAAATTATGCAGGATCACAGACTTTAAAAAAGTAGAGCATTAAGCAGTAATGACTTTTCTTAATTCATTACAAGCACCTTTTATTTACAGAAGAAAATCATTTGACATGTAAGAGACATAGATAAGACTGACAAACTTGCAGGAAATATTGTTGAACTTTCAAATTGAAACACTTTGTGGCAATATTGATCTCCTTATTTATTTTCAGCAAATAGATGGCATATTTAATGGGGACATCTTACAAAAGGAGCATAACAGCAACAACGGCAAACAGAAAAACCAGAGAGCAAAATTACCTTGCAACTTTGCTTGCCCCATAGACTTGAATGGGATCTAAAAATTATTGCAAACACAAATTTATGTAATTTTAGGATGTTGTCCATTCTTTTAATTTTAAATGAAGCAAACCATAAATGGTCTATTTTGTTTCAGATTACTTATTGTTTCACACCAGTGTCCATCCCTAAAATACTGTGAAGTAAAAATGCACAAAACAGATTAGCAATGAAAGTTCTAAGGTACCTTCAGCACCCCTTGTCTCCATGACTCTTCTAGAATCAATGCTGGGTCATCTGTTTCTATTAAAGACACTTTGTTGTACATGTAAATATTACAGTCCCTCTGGAATGACTATTCTCTCTGATCCCTGGTATAGACATCTTCTAACATTCTCTGAGACTGCTCCCAAATTGTCTTGTTGTTAATTGAATTCTCCTGGAATATCCCATTTCTTTGAACAAAGATCTTTTGCTTCTTGCTGCTGGTGTTGTGTTTATTTACAGCCCACAACACAATACTCTGGTACATCAACTATCTTCACGATGAGAAAATGGAATGCATTCTCTCTTCACCATACAATTTGACAGATTTCTCCCTTCTTGATGCAATGCTGAGAGGTTGAGCTTTCTACCCTGAGGGAAAAGGGAAAATTTTCCTATTCCCAAAAAATAGTAGAAAAAACAAGAAACAGGCATAGTGGGGGTTCATATTCAGCCGCTATGAGGTTCGGCTAGTTAGCCAGATAAAACTAACTGGTTAACTTAACCTGTATATTCAGAGACACAGGTGCACTGCTGAATATACCCAGTTACCCTAAAGTTTGTCAGATAAGTCTATCCGGCTAACTTTAGGACAGGTCTACAGGATAGTCAGACAGCAGAATATGTTATCCATCTAGGGGTCCAAGGTGTACTTGCATTTTAAGGAGAAATTTGGATTGAGAGAAAAGGATAGCTATTTTTAAAAAAACTTGCCAGGGGGTGAAAAAAGTTGTTCTTTCCTAATAATTACTCCTTCTTTGAAAATCTATGTATCAACACTCAGAGCAGTAAGAGTCTAATTTCAAATTTATATTTGCTGTTAAGCCCAGTGCCAATGCAGAAACCTAAACATATATAAGCATGGGAGTGGTATTTAGGGATGGTTTGTGATGAGAAACTGTGGGAATCGGGTTATCTTAGAATCGCAAAAACCTCAGTTTCAGCCCATTTATTTGAAAATGGCTATAAACATTTACACAGATGGTACCTTATTCCCTCTAAACTGCAAAGAATATATCCCACGGTTAGTAAATTTTGCTGGTGAGGATGTCCCAGAGAAGGTACCTTCTATCATATTTGGTAGGATTTTCCTGTTGTTGTTTTAAAGATGGCGCCGGCCGTCCATTACTCCTACCATGTAACGGGGCCGGCCAATGGCATGGATACCCTGTCACATGGTAAGGGCAAAGGGCCATCGGCGCCATTTTTATTAGTGGCAGCCGATGGCCCGAGAGCAGGAGATCACTCCCGGAACCCCCACTGGACCACCAGGTAATTTAAAAAAGTTTGGGGGGGGGGGGGGGTTGGTAGGGTGGGGGAAGCTAAGGGATCTGTTTTAAAGGGTCAGGGTGGGTTTATGGGTTGTTTTTGTGTGCCATTTTTCCCACCCTCCCCCAAAATGATAAGAGAACCCCTAATATTTATATTACTAAGATACAGCTGGAGTGGGAGCCTCAAATGTGTTTGTTGGGTATACCTCACCTCAACATTCCTTCTGAGATTATGATGCTGATATCACAGTGTTTGTGGTTTTTTTGCAGCGAGGTGTGACATTGCTCTATATAGGAGGAAACCCCTTTTGCCATCTATGGATTATTTTCAACAGTGAATGTGGAGAATCTGTGTGGTAAATAAGTTAACCACTGTAAAGTACAACAGATTAGGGAAGTTTTCTGCCACTTGAGAAACTTTTATGGTGGGATAATAATGTCCCTGAGCAAATTTTTTTGCTATTTCTACTCCTCCTTCAGATGTTGAGATCAATATGCAGGAGTAAAAGGGGGAAGGGGGCCTGGGTGGCAATGGGGGTAAAATACGGAAAAAAACTGATACCTTGGGTTTTCTTAGTTTGTTATAATTGTTACGCGTGCCGTCCACGGCAGACCCTCTGTGTGGCCCTCTCACCTTTCTATACAGAGTCCACCCTCTGGTTCCTCCTCGCTAGCGGCAGTGGGCCAACGGCTCCGACCTCGGGCCGCCCCTGGTGCCTCCAGCTCCGCAACAGTTACTAGCGACTCAGCTCAGGATGCCATTGCTCGTCGGGCCTCTCTGCGTGGCCTGCGGAGAGGCGCCATTACTTGCGCTGTGCCACTCCCTAGGCGCGTGCGCTTCACTGATCCTTTTAAAGGGCCCACGGCGGGAACCTGGCCGCAGCCCCGGTTGATGATGTCAAACTCTTCAGTGTATTTAAGCTCAGGCCTTGCTCCATAGTGTTCCATTTGCAACAGGTCTCCTCGCTACTTGAGTACTCATTGCTGATAGAGAATGATCTCTACACTTGTTCCTGACACTCATTGATCCCGGTTCCTGTTCTCCTCATTCCTATGTGTTGAATGTTCCTGTTCTCCTATGTCTATGTGTTGAATTGACTGCACGGATATCGACTTTGCTTTGCCTGACCACACTTCAGCCTATCTCCAGACCCAGACCTCAGCTAAGCTTGACCACGCTTTTGCCTATCTCCAGACCCAGACCTCCGCTACGTCTGACTAAGCTAATGCCTATTTCCAGACCCAGACATCTGCTATGCCTGACTATGCTACTGCCTATCTCCAGACCCAGACCTCTGCTATGCCTGACTATGCTACTGCCTATCTCCAGACCCAGACCTCTGCTATGCCTGACTATGCTACTGCCTATCTCCAGACCTCTGCTATGCCTGACTAGGCTACTGCCTATCTCCAGACCTCTGCTACGTCTGACTACGCTACTGCCTATCTCCAGACCCAGGCATCTGCTACACCTGACTACGCTACTGCCTATTTCCAGACCCAGATCTCTGCTACACCTGACTATGCTTCTGCCTATTTCCAGACCCAGACCATCACTATGCCTGACCACAGTTCTGCCTATTTCCAGACCCAGACCTCCGCTACATCTGACAATGCTTATGCCTACCTCCAGACCCAAACCTGTGCTACGTCTGATTAAGCTAATGCCTATCTCCAGACCCAGACCTCAGCTAAGCTTGACCACACTTTTGCCTATCTCCAGACCCAGACCTCAGCTACGCTTGACCATGCTTCTGCCTATCTCCAGACACAGGCATCTGCTATGTCTGACTACGTTACTGCCTTTCTCCAGACCCAGATCTCTGCTACATCTGACTAAATTACTGCCTATCTCCAGACCCAGACCTCTGCTATGCCTGACTACGCTACTGCCTATCTCCAGACCCAGACCTCTGCTACGTCTGAGTAAGCTACAGCCTATCTGCGGACCTTGATCATTATTTTGATTGACTCTCACTATTTGCTTCTCCGTGTTCAGATCTCAGCAATGCTTGCCACGACCTCCGCTTGCTGCTGGCCCTGATTCTAGCCTGTCATTGATGCCTCTCCTAGCCTACTCCCTGGATGTGGACTTATTAGGCTCTGGTCTACCTTTGCTCGAGCGCCCTCAGCCAATCTCAGTTCCATTGGCGCCCAAGTTCTAGTACCGTACCCAGTCCAGAGTAGGACTACGCCACCTATCATCTGCTGTCTCTGGACTAACCAACCACTCTTGATAACCAACCTCAGGGCCCACCTAAGTCCTGCCGGTCCTGGCACCCAAAGGCTCAACTCGCTGGGAATGAGGGCTGGTATATGTTAAGCTCCAGCGGCCTCTGCCTATCAGCCCACTCCATCTGCCAATGGTGGGGACCCCTAGGTCCCTACCTATGGGTTGCATCAACCACACCTCTGCCCAAGGGTCCACCTCCGACGCAACAATAATTATTTTAGTTTGCAATATGTAATATTATTAATATTACTCTTGTAAATTGCTTATAAGTTATCAGTAAAATAAACATTTGATTAAAAAAAAAGAAATCATCTGGCTAACTCTGAATAATGAAGTTAGCTGGATAACTTATCTGGCTAAATTAGCTCCTACCAGTTTTGCCACGGGAACGCCCTAACGTACTCAGCCAAATTTTAGCCAGATAATAAATTATTTGACCAGGATTTTGCTGGATATATGTCCAAATATTTATATAGCCAGATAACCTTTTAGTTATCTGGCTAAATGCTTCCAAATATGTACCTCACTGTTATGGTCCTGGGCCATGCCCTGGGACCTGCACTTACCACTCGGCCAGTCCGGCCACAGGAACGCCTTCCCTCTGGCCTCCAGGGCCGAAGATGCGGCCCTCCGCGGCATTCTCCTTGCAAGGGAGATGCCAACGCTGATCCGTGGCTGGCCTCGCCCCCTAGGCGCGCACGGGCTAGGGCCTTCTCTTAAAGGGGCCAGCGCGGGAAAACCAGGGAACACCCCCTCATGACGTCAGACGCTGCCGGGCCATTTAAACCCGGCAGCTGCACTAGCTAGGGATGTGAATTGTTTTTGAACGATTAAAATTATCGTCTGTCTTCTGGATTCCAACTCGGCTTCTATCCTGACTTGTCTTCAGCTTCCGCCCTTTGGTTTTGGTATTGACGTCTGACTTCTGGCTCCCGACTCGGCTGTATCCCACAACTTCGTCTCCAGCTTCCGTTCCTGTCTTAGTATTGTCTTCTGACCTCTGGCTCCTGACCCGGCTCCGTCCCACAACTCCGTCTTCTGCTTTCGTCCCTGGCTTTGGTTTGGATCTCTGACTTCTGGCTTCCGACCCGGCTTTGCTCTTGGACTCCGACTTCGGCTTCTTCATCACCTCAGGTATCTTGTACTTGCTGGCCCAGAGGATTCTCCTAAGTCCCAGCAGCTCAGGCTCTCACGGGCTCCTCCCGGGGGTGCCACGGGCTTCCGTGGCTGAAGACTCTTCAGCTTCCTGGGCCCAGCTGTCCTTCATCCATCTCTTCAGCCGCAGCCCGGATCCTTGGTCGCATAGGATCCCACCTAAGTCCAAGATGTCCGGGTCCCTACGGGCTCCTCCTGGGGGTACCTCAGACTTCCAGTGGTGAAGCCTCATCCAAGTCTCTTCCGTACCACCTCCCGGCTGTGACGCTCGCTGTGGTCCTCCACAGCTTGCCATTCACTGTCTCAGCCGGCCCAAGGGTCCACGACCATAACAGTTTGCAAGGCCATGGTCCCGGCGGATCTTGCAGGCTTGAAAGCCATCCTGGGTATTGCCCAGAGGCTGCAACAGCAGCAGACCTGCCTCGACACCCTGATGGCAACAGTGCAGGGATTAGCCAACTGTGTTGGCGGAGCCATGGCTGCCAGTTCCTCAGTACCTGGAGCTGGGACAAATTCTGGATCTACTGCACCCATCCAGATGCCAGTTCCTTCCCGGTTTTCAGGAGATGTGAAGCTTTGCGAGGGTTCCTGAACCAGTGCTATATTCGATTCAACCTCCTTCCACTTCAGTTTCCGACAGACTGGGTCAAGACAAGCTTCATTATCTCCCTGTTGGACGAGAGACTCCTGGCGTGGGCCTCCAATCTCTGGGAGTGCCAGGACTCCTGCCTGCACAACCTGGTGCAGTTCATCACCACCTTCAGACGGGTCTTCGATGAGTCCTCCCGCAAACCCACTGCCGCATCAGAACGGCTCCAGCTGCTTCAGTGTAACCGCCCTTTGGCAGAATACGCCGTGGACTTCCAGACTCTTTCCGCCGAGTTAAACTGGGGAAGTGAAAGCTTGCATGGTATCTTTTTGGAAAGTCTCTCCCCAAGACTCCAGGATGAATTGGCTGCCAGAGACCTCCAAGATGATTTGAATGACCTCATTGATCTAGCGGGCCGCGTGGACCGCCGCATCCAATGCCGGTTCCGGGAGAAGAGGTCGGCTCCTAGGCCTGGGACCTGTGAAACCACTCTGTCCTGAAGTGGGAGTTCTCTGTCTGCCTCTCCAGGGGCCCAAGACACCGAACCCATGCAGATGGGTCGGGGACCTATCTCCCAAGAAGAAAGAAGGAGACGTCGGTCTCTGGGCCTATGCCTGTACTGCGGTGGCAAGGGCCATTTCCTTGCCCTTTGTAGCGAGTGTCCAGGAAATGCTCGGACCTAGGGACAGTCAGGGAGCTAACCTTAGGTCACACCACCTCTGACTCCCCGTGCATTGTACTGGTGACCCTACTCCTCCCCGATGGGGAGTTCGATACGCAATCGCTGATCGACTCGGGAGCCAGGGGGAACTTCATACTTAAAGACTTAGTTCAGCAACTCCAGATTGGGGTCCAACCCCAATGACCCCCTCTCCGTGTGTTTTCCATTCAGGGGAGACTCTTTCCAGGCACCATCAATACCTGTACCAAGCCTCTCACTTTACGTACTGGCATTTTGCATCAGGAGGAGATCTCCTTCTTCATCCTAGAGAAGTCCATGCATCCGGTCATTCTGGGGCTACCTTGGCTTCGGAAGCACTCGCCTGTAATCTCATGGGATTCCCTCCAGGTGGCATCCTGGGGACCATCGTGCTTTTACTCCTGCCTGGCTGCCGTTCATCGACCCCCGATACCTATCCTGATGGCTTCCTTAGCCCTGCCTTCACACTACCAAGACTTCCACAATGTCTTTTCCAAAGAGAAAGCCAAGATCCTTCCGGAGCATCACCCCTTTGACTGTGCGATCAATTTGCTTCCAGGCACCACACCGCCACGGGGATGGGCATACCTGTTGTCCCTTCCAGAGACACAAGCTATGTCCGCCTATATCCGGGAGAACCTGGACCGAGGATTCATTCGGCCCTAGGCTGGGATCGGGTTTTTCTTCGTAGCGAAGAAGGATGGGTCCCTCCGACCCTGCATAGATTACCGGGGCTTGAACAGCATCACACGATGGGATCGGTATCCGTTACCCTTGACTCCTGAACTCCTCGACCGCCTGCAGGGAGCCAAGCTTTTTACCAAGTTGGACCTTCGTGGGGCGTACAACCTAGTGCGCATCCATCCTGGATATGAATGGAAGACTGCTTTTAACACAAGGGATGGCCACTACGAATACCTGGTCATGCCCTTCGGCCTTTGCAATGCCCCGGCAGTCTTTCAGAACCTCATGAATGAGGTCCTGAGGGAGATGTTACATACTTCCGTAATTGTCTACCTTGACGATGTGCTAATATATTCCAGGGACTTAGGAACACACCATCAAAATGTCTGCCAAGTACTGCAGAAGTTGCGAGATAATCGACTCTACACGAAACTTGAGAAATGCCAATTCAAGCAAGAATCACTACCCTTCTTGGGGTATATCGTATCCTCTACAGGGTTCTGCATGGACCCAGACAAGGTTGTTGCCATCAAGGATTGGCTTCAACCGGTGGGGGTTAAGGCACTCCAGCGGTTCCTCGGCTTTGCCAATTTTTATCGGCAATTCATTCCCCATTATTCCCAGATGGTGGCTTCACTACGGGCCCTCACCAGGAAGGGGCCGATGCCAAAAACTGGCCAGCCACGGCCACGCGGGGCCTTTCAGGAGTTAAAGAACGCATTCCTCCAGGACACCTGCCTTCGCCACCCAGACCCCCAACGCAAGTTCATCATAGAGGTCGATGCCTCTAACATAGCCGTCGGGGCTGGGCTAAGCCAACTGTCTGCCGGAGGCAAATCCCTGCCGTGTCCCTACTATTCACGTAAGTTCACGCCCGCAGAGAAGAACTATGGCATCGGTGATAAGGAGCTGCTAGCCATCAAACTAGCTTTCGAAGAATGGCGCCAATAGTTAGAGGGGGCCCAACATCCAATAGTCTTCTACACCGACCACAAGAATCTTGAATATCTGTGCCGTGCTCAGCATCTTAATCCATGGCAGATGTGCCGGTCACTCTTTTTCAGCCATTTCAATTTTTCCATCTGTTACTGACCAGTGTCCAAGAACATCCGGGCGGATGCTCTCTCTCGTACGACGGAGACTTAAGACACCACCAACCCGCCTCAGTACATTTTGGACCCATCAAAAGTCCTGATAGCCACCTCCGAGGTGGCTCCCGCGGGTAAGACTGTGGTGCCCTCTAGTTCCCGCAGGAAAGTCTTAGTGTGGGCCCACGATTCACTGACCGCTGAACACCCAGGAATTGCCAGGACTCTAGAACTTCTGACCGAGTTCTATTGGTGGCCGCAGGTCAAGAAGGATGTACAAAACTATGTCCAGTCGTGTCCAACTGTGCCTGGCAGAAACCTCTGCATGGATGTCACTGGGGGCTCCTGCAGCCGCTACCCCTTCCCACTGAGCCCTGGACTCACCTGTCCACAGATTTTATTGTGGATTTGCTGGTTTCCAATGGGAAGACCATGATCTGGGTCACGGTCGAATGTTTCTTGAAGATGGCCCACTTCGTGCCTCTCGTCAAACTGCCTTCAGCACCGGAGTTGGCTAGCCTCTTCACACAGAACGTCTTCCGACTACATGGACTTCCTTCGCACATTACCTCAGACCGTGGTCCACAGTTTACGGCTAAGTATTGGAGGTCCCTCTGCAGGAAGTTTGGGGTGCAGCTAGATCTCACAACTGCCTTCCACCCTCAGGCCAATGGCCAGGCCGAACGGACCAACCGAACTCTGAAGGCTTTCCTCCGGTCCTTCATTGGAGAGCTGCAAAATGACTGGGTCACCTTGATACCTTGGACGGAGTTTTCATATAACCACCACAAGCACTCTGCAACTGACCAGTCCCCCTTTCAGCTGGTCTATGAAAAGAGCCCTAGGCCTCCATTGCCTCTGCCACTGACAGTACCCTCGCCTGAGGTTCAACTTACGGCATGACAGTTGCGTACCCTCTGGACATCTACCCAGGAAAAACTCCATACAGTGTCTGCCAAGGCGAAGAAGTATGCTGACAGACTACGGCGCACGGCCCCGGTCTTCCTTCCAGGGAGTAGGGTCTGGTTGAGCACTAGAAATATTTGGTTACGGGTCCCTTCTATGCGCCTGGCCCCCTGGTATATTGGTCCATTCACAGTGGCAGAGTGAGTTGGGGCTGTATCCTACCGCCTACGACTACCGTCCATGTTGCAGATTCACAACGTGTTCCACGTGTCCCTGCTTAAGCCTGTGGTGCTCTCCACCTTTCATGCCAAGCCTCCGGAACCCACCGCCACTGAGGCCGAGACCGACGGCACCTATATGGTGAAGGATATCCTGGATGTTTGATTCCACCGCCACCGGTGGGAATACCTCCTCTCCTGGGAGGGGTACGGCCCAGAGGAAAATTCCTGGGAGCCTTCTTCCAATATCCTGGATAAAAACCTCCTTCGTCAGTTCCATATGGATCACCCAAGTAAACCCAGGCCTCCAGGGAGGGGGCGTAAGGGGGGGGGGGTACTATGTCCCAGGCCGTACCCCGGGACCTGCACTTACCGCATAGCCAGTCCGGCCGTAGGAACGCCTTCCCTCCGGCCTCCAGTGCTGAAGACGCAGCCCTCTGCGGCATTCTCCCTGCAAGGGCGAGGCCGACGCCAATCCACAGCTGGCCCCGCCCCCTAGGCGCGTGCACGCGCGCTTGGGCCTTCTCTTAAAGGGGCCAGCGTGGGAAAACCCGGGAACACCCCCTCGTGACGTCAGACACTGCCGGGCCATTTAAACCCGGCAGCTGCACTAGCACCTCGCCTTGCAACGAGGTTCCTCAGTTTGTCTGAGTCTCTAGTTGCTGCTGTAGTCCTTGGATTGCCTCTTCTGTCTTATGGATTCTGACACGGCTTCTATCCTGACTTGTCTTCAGCTTCCACCCTTTGGTTTTGGTATTGACATCTGACTTCTGGCTCTCGACTCGGTTCCATCCCACGACTTCGTCTCCAGCTTCCATTCCTGGCTTGGTATTGTCTTCTGACCTCAGGTTCCTGACCCGGCTCCTTCCCACAACTCTGTCTTCTGCTTTTGTCCCTGGCTTTGGTTTGGATCTCTGACTTCTGGCTTCCAACTCAGCTTCGCTCTTGGACTCCGACTTCAGTTTCTTCATCACCTCAGGTATCCGGTACTTGCTGGCCCAGAGGATTCTCTTAAGTATCTGCGGCTCGGGCTCTCACGGGCTTCTTCTGGGGGAGCCACGAGCTTCTGAGGGTGAAGAATCTTCAGCTACCTGGGCCCAGCCGTCCTTCGTCCATCTCTTCGGCCGCAGCCAGGATCCTTGGTCACATAGGATCCCACTTAATTCTAAGAGGTCCGTACGGGCTCCTCCTGGGGGGACCTCGGACTTCCAGTGGTGAAACCTCATCTGAGTATCTTCCATACCGCCTCCCAGCTGTGACGCACACTGTGGTCCTCCACAGCTTGCCATCCACTGTCTCAGCTGGCCCAAGGGTCCACGACCATAACACCTCACTATACTTATATGGAGAGACAAGTGGCCCTGATAAAAGTGAGAAGATGGACAGCTTCTCCAAAGAATAGGTTGGCACTCAATCTGTCCCCTAAGATTATCCCCAATGTTCCAAAGTTGCTACTTCCTGAAAAACTGCTCCAAGGCTGCTTGCTCTAAGAATGCTGCTACTACCTCTAGAGTTGCTATCACATAGATCATGGGTTGGCTACTTTGGACCTCAAGTGCCACAAATAGGTCTGATTTTCATGATGTCCATAATGAATATGCATGAGATATGTTTGCATGCACTGCCTCCATAGTATAAAACTGGGAATATAGTCGCTGCATGCCCCTTTTAAAATCCCTTGATTTATACAGTAGAAGCAGCATTAGCATTCACATGCACACTCCCACTTAAAATTTGGTGCACATAAATGCACACTCAGGCTATTTTGGATTCTGTGTACATATGCATGTGTATGTTATAAAATGGACTCGTCCCTGGGCATGGGGCAATGTATGCGTGCAAATGTGTACACGTGCGCCATTTTGAAAGTTACCATTACTGCTAGGTTTTGGGAGGCCTTTTCAATAACATAGAATAGAGTGTTGCAATAATGTTTGATCATTGTTAAGAGTTATCTATATGCCCTTCCACCATTTTATACTGAGGAAAAGAAAATGTTTATAGTTTTAATTGAATTTTACAGACAGGTTAATTTATAGGAATTAAACAAGGTATTGTAATCTGATTTTTTTTTCTATTTAGCAATTCACAATAACACAAGGAACCAATCCTTGTACAAGAAAATGAGGTCAGCCTACAGCACATAACATGCAAAAAATGCAATAATCCCTGATAGGAAATATTATCCTTGATTGTCCTCTATTTATCCTATATATTTATCCTATATATATATATGTGTATATATATATATATATATATATATATATATATATATATATATATATATATAGGAGGCTAAATAGAAGGCATTCTACTTTCTGAGTCCGACAGAAAAGGGGGTGATTATTAATCACAAAACCCACTTCCTATACCACTTAACTTTCTAGTCACGACACTGTGGCACATTGTTAAGTAATCTTGTTATCTAGAAAAGTTCTTAAATATTTAGGGTCAAAGAAAACATATCTAATACTGGTAAATTTAATCAAGCACTTTGAAGGCTATCTCAAAAATAAATTCACCCTTAAAGCTGTTACTTCTTGCCATATCTACAAAAACATGTTATTTCAGTTCTGTGTCTGGTTGCTAATATCTAGAAGCTACCAAAACCTCTGACCCATAAGCATGTTACTTTTGGAATGGAGGAAGAAGCTCATCACAGAGTTCTTGTTTGTTTGAAAGACAAAATCAATAAGATGGCACAAGTAGCTCTTTTTTATTAGATCCCTCCAGAAATGCAGTCAGATCTAAACTGTCCATAGAGAATTGCACAAGTTCTGTAGCTGGTTGTGACCCCTTCACATGCTTCCTGAATGAAAGATACACAACCTTATTCAGGGAAGGTATTGCTTCCCTGTGAATTTTTAGGATTTACATCAGGTACTTTCTGAAATTCTCATGCAGGTTAATAGCTGAGAGCCTTTAAAGGCACCAACAGTTCTAACTTTGGTGTAACAATGCACTGCCCTGTGTTATGGCAGAATTGAAACTTTGCAATGAAGCATAGTGAACTTCCAAGGCCTTAATCTTCCCAGCATTTTCTACCATTCATCCCTCTAATATAGCAGTTTGATCTTTAATAGCCCCAAGAGAGGTGTCTATGCCACAGTGTCACTTGCATCTTATTTGCTGGCATTCTTTTTTAGAAAGCTTAATTTTAATGTTTAAACTAGATTTGAAATAAAATTGTGAAAACAAATCATGCCATTTCATGATTCAATAAATTGCAAAAGGAAGATTGAAAAAATCTGTTTGTCTACAAGCAATTTTTTTTAAATATATTTAAATGATATATCCATTAAAATAAACTATTGTTCCCAGGGTTAGTAGCTTTGATCATTTAGAACATATTGGAGGAAAACAGGACATCAATGACAATTTAGATCAGGAAATTCATAATATTAGGATGCCGTTGTATTTAATATATCACAAACTGACTTCTAGAAGCCAAAGCTGTCTGTACTTATTTTTCAGTTATCTAGCTGTTAGGCGTTCAATTTGAATTCTTGAATTAAGTGTGACTGCTGTTGAAAGTAAATACAATCATTTGCAGAAATAAATATTCTTGGACAGCTATCTATGAATACTGAAGTTAATAAAATACTTTTTGTAATATATACAGGGATGAATGAATGAGAATTCTGATATAGTAAGACTATTCACATAAGAAGGGAAGATGAGTAACTATTTATAGTTCATCTTTATAAGATGAAGGCGGGATCACTAGGTTATAAAATTAACCAAATATAATTCAACTAGAACATTTTAGAAGTTACTTTTAATCTTACTGTCATTGTCACTAATTGTCACTAATTGTCATGAAAGGATTTATAGATGCAATGAAGAGTCCAAAAATCCAAATAGAAAATCGGGCATTTTCCGGTGATCAATGGCAAACTGTGGATTTGGCAGGAGATGCTAATTACTATGGTAACTTATGATTAACTCTGTTCAAGATCCTGGAGCATCAGCGAGTTGTCGTGGGAATTCCCAACAAATCTCGCTGACCTCCATGGATATTCAGAAGTTGTAAGTGACTGACATGCAAGAATAGTTTATTATGTAAAACAGAAGAAAAATAGTAAATGGCAATTAGACCTTTGACACAATATCTAAGCATTAGTCACTTTTGCTCTGTTAGTTTGACTACTTAATCTCTCAGTTCTGCTCTTTTTTTCCATATAGAACAAAGGCAGAAAGCCAAAATAAACCTGAACCACTAATGATGGATAAACCCTGGAGATCTCAGCAGGGGTTGGATTATTCTTTCTTATGTTCCTGAATTATATATCTATTTTCCCAGACTCTTCAGCGCTGCAAAAGCCCTATGCACACGGTGTTAGTAGTGACTGGGTGAATTTTCAATAAGTTGCTCAGCAAGGAGATAGACAGCTATATTATGTCCAGCTATATTCTATTTGTATTTAATTATACATTTATATTCCACCTTACAAAATCAAGGCCATTCCAGGGCAATATATAGCAATAAATAAAACAATGATTTCAATCATATTGCTCCATAAAAACTAAATAAAACATTACTTACAAAATAGACCAATATCCCTATCCACACTACATGATCATATCACAGATGATCCCTCCTATCTGTCATGTATACCCACCCCTTCTTTAATTAAATCACATACAACAATTTACTGTAATTCATCACAGATACCAATATTAAATAAAATCAATAATGACAAATAATGTAATAATCCAATAAGAGTTAAGCAAACCTTTATAAATAATTGAGTTGATTAAGTTGTGGTTGAAAAATTTCCTAAACATAACCAGTTAAACATAGCTGGCTACAATTATACCTGCTATTTGTGTTCTCAGGCAGGATGAGAAGAAAAAGCAGTGAAGACACATGAGGAGGCAGGGAAGAGGAAGAAAGAGAAAAGAAGAGGGAGAGTAGAAGAGAAGGAGAAGAAAGTAGAAAAGGAGCCCCTTCAACATCCTAAATCACTAAATATGAAAGTGGCTTCATCACAGACAGCACAGGTGTTACGCATGACGTCCGCGGCAGACCCGCGGTGGGGCCCCCTCACCTTCTTACAGAATCCAGCTACTGGTCCCTCCTCACTAGCGGCAGTGGGCCATCAGCTCTGACCTCAGGCTCCACCATAGTCCCCAGCGTTTCAGGTCAAGATGCCATTGCTCATCGGGCCTCTCCTCATGGCCCACAGAGAGATGCCACTGAGTACGTGCATCACTGATCCTTATGAAGGGACTGCGGCAGGAACTTGGCAGCGGAACCGGATGATGATGTCAAACTCTTCAGTATATTTAAGCTCAGGCCTCGCTCCATAGCGTTGCCTTTGCAACAGGTCTCCCCACTACTCGAGTACTCGTTGCTGTTAGAGATTTGTCTCTATTCTTCACTCCTAACCCTCGTTGTTCCTGGTTTCTGTTCTCTTCGTTCCTGCCCTGCCTATGCCATGGATTGACTACATGGATATCAATCTCACTTTGCTTGACTAAGCTTCAGCCTATCTCCAGACCCAGACCTCTGCTACGCCTGACCACACTACTGCTTATCTCCAGACCTCGACTATTGCTTCGATTGACCAATGCTATTGACTTCTCCATGATCAGACCATTGCTGCGATTGACCAATGCTATTGACTTCTCCATGATCTGATCTCAGCATTGCTTGCCTCGACTTCCACTTTGCCACCGGCCCTGATCCAAGCCTGTATTGATACCTCTCCTATCCTACTCCCTGGATGTGGACTTATTAGGATTCGGCCTATCTTTGCTCAAGCACCCTCTGTCAGTCTCTGTTCCATTGGCGCCTGAGTTCCAGTACCTTACCCAGTCCACAGTAGGACTACACCACCTATCGTCTGCTGTCTCTTGGCTGAACCAATTTTCTCTTATATCTAATCTCAACGCCTACCTAAGTCCTGTTGGCCCCGGCACGCAAAGTCTCAACCCGCAGGGAAAGAGGGCTGGTATAGGTAAAGTTCCAGTGGCCTCTGCCTATCAGCCCACTCCACCTGCTGACGTGGAGACCCGTAACTCCTTGCCTATGGGTTGCGTCAACCTCTCCTCGGCCCAAGGGTCCACCGCCGATGCAACAGGTTGCAAAGACCATGAACTGGGTGGAGCCACATGCCCTGCAGGCCATCCCAGGCCTGGCATCCAAGGTACAAGAACAGCAGCAATTTCTTGAGGCATTGGCCTCCTCCAGCCTGGCTTGATGCCCTCACTAATAATCCAGTTCCAGCTCCTTTTCATCCACAGCCATCTCCATCGATGCCGCGAGCCTTGCTGGCCCTCCCAGCGCCCCCGTGCTTCAATGGTGACTCCAGACTCTACAAAGGGTTTAATGACCAATGTTATATGCAATTTGCTCTGCAGCCCTCTGTCTTCCAGGACAAATTGACTAAGGTCACCTTCATCTTATCCTGCCTCAAGGTGAAGGCACTGGCTTGGGCTTCCCCCCTGTGGGAATACTCGGATTCCTTGTTGAAGGAACTGACTCAGTTTGTGGCTGTGTTTCGATGGACCTTCGATGATCCTGGGCTACATGTCATGGCACTAATTACATCTCCATCAAGGTCAAAGAATTCTCTTTGACTAATCCATCTAGTTTTGAACTTTGGCTACTGAGCTCGCTGGCAGGAAGACTGCCTCTGAACTATCTACCTGGATGGACTATCCCTGCAGCTGAAGGATGAGTTGGCTGCACGGGAGATCCCCTCCTCTCTTGAGGACCTTATAGACTTAGCAGGCCAAATCGACCACCATCTCCGAGAGCGTCACCGGGAGAGTTGGATGCCCAAGAAGCCTTCGTGGGTTCGATTCCATTAGCCACCGATCACCAACCCTGCCTCAAGCAGGGATACTACAGTGGTTAAGACGGAAAAGCCAATGCCGTTGGGTGGTGGGTGGCTGACACCGGAAGAGCGCCTCCGGCGGAGACAAACCAGTCTGTGTCTGAATTGCGGAGCACCTGGCCACCATCTACAGGCTTGCCCTATCCGTTCGGGAAACTTCCCGGCTCGAGTTCAGTAGGGGTCTTGAACTTGGGCGCAATCTCTCCAGCCCCTCAGTTATCTGTACCAATCATCCTAATCTGGGATTCCCTGTCCTTTCCAGTTCTTGCTCTAGTAGATTCTGGAGCAGGAGGTAATTTAATTCTCAAGGACCTTATTCAGCTCTTGGGTATAAAAACCCACTCGCTTGAAACCTCCTTATGTATTACTTCTATTTATGGAGAGCCATTACCCAGCCAAATTTCACTGACTACGGAACCTCTCCATGTACGCACTGGAGCCTTACATACTGAGGAACTTGAATTGTTAGTACTGGAGAAATCCATCCATCCAGTAGTTCTTGGACTCCCTTTGCTACAGAAGCATTCACCCCAATTCAACCAGGGTTCATTGCAACAGGTGGAGTGGGGTCTCGCCTGCCATCAGTCCTGTCTCCAGAAAGTGATACCTCCATCCGTGGTTCCTCTGGCTGCCAAGTCTTCTGGCATACCTGCCCCTTACACAGACTTTGAGGATGTATTCTCCAAGCAAAAGGCCAATCTCCTTCCACCTCTTTGAAGGTTTGATTGTCCAATCGATCTCCTTCCAGGGACCATGCCTCCTCAAGGCCACACCTATCTCCTGTCTCTCCCTGAGACGAGGGCTATGACAGACTACATCAAAGAAAATCTTGAAAATGGATTCATCCACCCCTCTACTTCTCCTACTGGGGCGGGATTCCTTTTTTGACGAAAAAAGACGGGTCACTTATGCCGTATATTGACTACCATGGCCTAAATGCCATCACTCATAAGGATAAGTATCCCTTGCCATTTATTTACGAATTATTTGATCGTCATCAGGGTGCATCTATATTTACAAAGCTGGATCTACGCAGAGCATATAACCTGGTAAGAATCCGTCCTGAAGACATTTGGAAAACTGCCTTTAACACCTGAGACGGGCACTACAAATACCTGGTGATGCCCTTTGACCTCTGTAATGCGCCCACAGTATTCCAACGAATGATGAACAAAATATTTAGAGATCTGCTTTACACCAAAGTTGTGGCTTACCTGGATGATATCCTTGTCTTTTCTAAAGACATTGACACCCATCGCACTGATGTCCGAACCGTCTTTCAATGCCTTTGTGAGAACCATTTGTTTGCGAAATCGGACAAATGCTTGTTCAAGAATCCAGCCTACCTTTTCTCGGCTATATTATTTACCGACAAGGGTTTTCCATGGGTCCAGCAAAGCTAAAATGAATCCAAGATTGGCCACAGTCTATGGGTCTCAAGGCTCTCAAGCACTTCCTGGCATTCCTCAACTGCTATTGTCACTTCATTCAACATTATTCTACCCTGGCTGCTCCATTGATGGCCTTAAATCATAAAGGTCAAGATACATGAAATTGAAAGTTGTCCCTCCTAGTGGAAGTTGATTCCTCCGCCACTGGGGCTGGGGCAGTCCTGAGTCAATGCACCACCTCTGGTACCATAGTTCCTTGCTCCTTTTTCTCCAGTAAATTTTCATTGGCAGAACAAAACTACAGTATAGGGGATCATGTGTTACGGGACTGGACCGTGCCCCAGTCCCTTCACCCACCTCAGGGCCGGCAGTTTCATCAGTCCTTGTGGCCTAGTTCGCGGCCTGCCGCAGCCTCTCCACGGCGAGAGAGACGCCGCCGACTCCCGTCGCTGGCCCCGCCCCCAGGCGCGCGCGCACGGGCTTACCTCTTAAAGGGGCCAGTGTGGGAACTTCAGGACTGCCGGAGGATGACGTCAGACGCCCTCAGGGTATAAGTACCCTGCACCTAGATTACTCCAGTGTCTTCCGACTCAGCTACCTTCCTGGACTCCATCCTTGGGCTTCGTTGCTCCTCTGGTACCTGGTCCTCGCTGGCCCAGAAGATTTGCCTAAGTCCCAGTGGCTTGGGCCCCTACGGGCTCCTCCTGGGGGGGCTCCGGCTTCCAGGGTGAATCTCCAAAAGTCCCAGCGGCTGGACTCCTATGGGCTCCTCCTGGGGGAGTACCGGCTTCCAGGGTGAAGACTCTTCAGTCACCAGGGCCCAACGTCGTCCGTCCTCTCTGCCACTGCCGAGTCCTTGGTCACATAGGACTCCACCTTGTCCCTGTGCCTAAGCCTTCCCTGAGTCCTCCGAGCCACCTCCCAGTTGGGACGCTTGCTGTGGTCCTCCACAGCGCACCATCCACTGTCCCAACCGGCCCAAGGGTCCACAATCGTAACAGTTTGCAAGGCCATGGACCCGGCGGACTTGCGGGCCTAAAGGCCATTCCAGGTATAGCCCAGAAGTTACAACAACAGCAAGCGTGCCTCGACACCCTGACGGCAACTGTACAAGCCTTAGCCGACCGCATCGGTGGAGCCATGGCTGCCAGTTCCATGGCACCCAGAGCTGGGACTCCTCCTGCAGCTTCAGTTCCTATCCAGATGCCGGCATCCTTGCAGTTTTCAGGAGAAGCGAAGCTCTGCCGAGGATTCCTGAGCCAGTGCTACATTCGGTTCAACCTTCTCCCACTTCAGTTTCCAACCAACCGGGCCAAGACCAGTTTTATTATTTCCCTACTGGATGGGATACCTTTGGCCTGGGCATCCAACCTTTGGGAGCACCAGGACCCTCGCCTGAACAACCTGGTTCACTTTGTTTCCGCGTTTAGGCAGGTCTTTGACGAGGCCGCTCGCAAATCCACCGCTACCTCCGAGTTGCTCCAGCTGCGGCAGGGTAACCGGTCCTTAGCAGAACATGCCGTGGACTTTCAGACCCTCGCTGCTGAATTAAACTGGGGAAGTGACAGCTTACACGGTATCTTCCTGGAGAGTCTCTCCCCGAGATTGCAAGATGAGTTGGTGGCCCGAGATCTCCCTGATGATCTGAATGATCTTATTGATTTGGCAGGCTGGGTAGACCACCGCATCCAGCGTCGCTTCCGAGAGAAGAGGGCGGCTCATAGGCCTGCTACCTTCGGATCCGCTCCTTCCCTGCCAGCCTCTTCTGGGACTCAAGACATCGAACCCATGCAGGTGGGTCGAGGACCCCTCTCCCAAGTGGAAAGAAGGAGACGCCGCACGCTGGGTCTTTGCCTGTATTGCGGTGGAAAAGGCCACTTCCTTGCCCATTGTAGCGAGCGCCCGGGAAACACTCGGACCTAGGGATAGTGGGGGAGCTAACCCTAGGTCACGCCGCTGCCGACTCCCCATGCTTCATTCCAGTAACCCTGCTTCTCCCAGACGGAGAGTTTGAAACACAAGCCCTGATCGACTCAGGGGCCGGGGAAAATTTCATCCTCCAGGAGTTAGTTCAGCAACTCTGGATTGGGGTGCAACCCCAAAGACCCCTGCTTCGCATATCCTCCATCCAGGGGAGACTCCTTCCCGGCACCATTGCCACACATACCCAGCCGCTCGTCCTACGTATGGGCGTTTTGCACCAGGATGAGATTTCCTTTCTTATTTTAGAGAAATCCATGCACCCGATCATCCTGGGGCTGCCCTGGCTTTGGAAACATTCACCTGTCATCGCCTGGGACTCCCTCCAGTTGGCGTCCTGGGGTCCTGCCTGCTTCAGCGCCTGCCTGACTGAGATGCCTCGTGCCCTGGTACCGCTCCTGATATCTCCTTTGGCGTTACCTTCCCCATACCAGGAGTTCCACGACGTTTTCTCCAAGGAGAGAGCTGAAATTCTTCCGGAGCATCGCCCATTTGATTGTGCGATCAACCTGCTGCCTGGTACCACACCACCGCAAGGTCAGGTCTATCCATTATCCCTTCCAGAGACCCAAGCCATGTCCGCGTACATCCGGGAGAACTTGGAGCGAGGCTTCATTCAGCCATCTAAGTCCCCGGCAGGAGCAGGCTGCTTCTTCGTAGCTAAGAAGGATGGGTCACTCCCCCCTGCATAGATTACCGCGGCTTGAATAACATTACTCGGCGAGATCGGTACCCTCTGCCTCTGATAAAGGAGCTCCTAGACAGGTTACAGGGGGCCAAGATTTTTACTAAATTGGATCTCCGAGGAGCATACAACCTGGTGTGGATTCGTCCCGGTGATGAATGGAAGACCGCTTTCAATACGAGGGATGGCCATTATGAATATTTGGTTTTGCCCTTTGGCCTTTGCAACGCCCCGGCAGTCTTTCAAAACCTCATGAATGAGATCCTCAGAGACATGCTACACTCTTCGGTCATAGTCTACTTTGATGATGTCCTTATATACTCCAAGGATCTGGAGACGCACCGCCAAGATGTCCGACAAGTACTGCTAAAGCTCCGAGAGAACAAACTTTACGCTAAGTTGGAAAAGTGCATTTTTGAACGGGATTCGTTACGCTTTTTAGGGTATATCGTGTCCTCCACCGGCTTCCTGATGGACCCCGAAAAGATTGCTGCAGAGACTGGCCGCAACCTCAGGGGGTGAAGGCCCTCCAACGATTCTTGGGGTTTGCCAATTTTTATCGGCAATTCATTCCCCACTATTCTCAGATGGTGGCTCCTCTGACGACCCTCACCAGGAAGGGGGCCGATGCTAAGAATTGGCCGACGACAGCTATAGGCCTTCCACAACTTGAAAGAGGCATTCCTCCAGGACATCTGCCTGTGCCACCCAAACCCCCAACATCAGTTCATCGTAGAGGTGGATGCCTCGGATATAGCCGTGGGGGCAGTTCTAAGCCAGTCGTCTGCCGGAGGCAAGCTCCTGCCATGTTCTTTCTACTCTCATAAGTTCACAGCGGCGGAGAGGAACTACGGCATTGGTGATAAGGAGCTACTGGCTATTAAGCTAGCTTTCGACGAATGGCGCCAATGGCTGGAGGGGGCCCTGCACCTGATTATCGTCTACACTGATCACAAAAACCTCGAGTACTTGTGCCGGGCTCAGAGCCTTAATCCCCGGCAGGCACGCTGGGCACTCTTTTTCAGCTGATTCCACTTTTCCCTTCGATATCGACCGGCGGCGAAGAACAAACGAGCGGACACGCTCTCCCATACATCGGAGCCTGAAGATGCACCTAACCCGCCTCAATACATCCTGGATCTAGCCAAGGTCTTGCTAGCAGCTTCCGAAGTGGCTCCAGCGGGTAAGACGGTGGTACCTACTCGTTCCCGCAAGAAGGTTCTAGCCTGGGCCCACGATTCTCTGACCGCCGGACATCCAGAGATCGCCAGGACTCTGGAACTCCTGACTGAGTTCTATTGGTGGCCACGAGTCAAGGACGATGTACGCCATTATGTCCAGTCATGCCCTACCTGTGCTCAACAAAAGTCTCTCCATGGACACCCCTGGGAGCTTCTACAGCCACTGCCCACTCCCGCGGAGCCCTGGACTTACCTGTCCACCGATTTTATTCTGGATCTGCCGGTTTCTGACGGGAAGCCTGTGATCTGGGTCACGGTCAACTGCTTCTCAAAGATGGCCCATTTTGTGCCTCTCGCCAAGCTACCTTCGGCGCCAGAGCTGGCCAACCTCTTCAGACAACATGTATTCCGCTTACATGGCCTACCTTCCCATAATACCTCTGACCGTGGGCCGCAGTTTACGGCTAAGTATCGGAGGGCCCTCTGCAGGAAGTTTGGGGTGCGCCTGGATCTTACTACGGCCTTCCATCCTCAGGCCAATGGCCAGGCTGAACGGACTAACCGGACACTAAAGGCCTTTCTTCGAGCATTTTTTGGGGATCTGCAGGATGACTGGGTCACCCTTTTACCCTGGGCTGAGTTCTCTTATAATCGACACAAGCACTCCGCTACTGACCAGTCTCTGTTTCAGCTCGTCTATAAGAAGAGCCCCAGGCCTCCATTGCCTTTGCCCCTGACAGTCTCCTCTCTGGCAGTTCAGCTCACTGCCCAGCAGCTGCGCTCCCTATGGACGTCTACCCAGGAGAAGCTCCGAGTTGTCTCTGCCAAGGCAAAGAATTACGCCGACCGGCTACGGCGGCCGGCCCCGGTCTTCCTCCCAGGAAGTAAAGTTTGGTTGAGTACCAAGAACATTTGCCTACGGGTCCCATCAATGTGCCTGGCTCCCAAGTATATTGGTCCATTTACGGTTCTGGAACGGGTAGAGGCAGTGTCCTACCGTCTACAATTACCCTCAACTTTACGGATACATAACGTATTCCACGTATCCCTGCTTAAACCGGTGGTGCTATCCTCCTTTCATGACAAACCTCCTGAGCCCACTACCACTGAAGCGGAGGTCAACGGCAACTATACTGTAAAGGAGGTACTGGACGTCTGGTTCCATCATCGCCAGTGGGAGTACCTTCTCTCATGGGAAGGATACGGCCCAGAGGAAAACTCCTGGGAACCATCCTCCAATATTTTGGATAAGAACCCTTTCCGCCAGTTCCATCTCGACCACCCAGGTAAATCCAAGCCTCCAGGGAGGGGGCGTAGGAGAGGGGGTACTGTTACGGGACCGGGCCGTGCCCCGGTCCCTCCTCCCACCTCGGGGCCGGCCCGACACGCGCAACAGTTTCTTTAGTCCTCGTGGCCTAGTTTGCGGCCTGCCGCAGCCTCTCCGCACCGAGAGAGACGCCGCCGACTCCCGTCGCTGGCCCCGCCCCCCCCCCCAGGCGCGCACGCGAGCGGGGGCTTGCCTCTTAAAGGGGCCAGCGCTGGAACCTCAGGACTGCCGGAGGATGATGTCAGACGCCCTCAGGGTATAAGTACCCTGCACCTAGATTACTCTGGATGGCCCGCACCATTTTTAAAGATGGCGTCGGCCATCCAGTGCTCCTACCATGTGACAAGGGCCGGCCAGTGGCATGGTTACCCCATCATATGGTAAGGGCAAAGGGCCATTAGCGCCATTTTTATTCGTAGCAGCGGACGGCCCGAGAGCGGGAGATCACTCCCGGGGCCCAATGGACCACCAGGTAATTTTAAAATGTTTTTTTTTTTGGGGGGGGGGGGGTTGGGAGAGTGGTGGAGACTAAGGGAGCGGTTTTAAAGGGTTGGGGTGGGTTTTTTGTTTATCAGCCAGCAGCCCGAGCGCCAGAGAACGCTCCCGGGACCCCCGCTGGACCACCAGGTAATTTTAAAACATTTTTGGTGGGATCGGGAGGGTGGTGGAGGCTAAGGGAGCAGTTTTAAAGGGTCGGGGTGGGTTTTTTGTTTATCGGCTCGGGCGCAGCCAATAAAAAAAAAAACGATCGGGCCGTACGAAAAAAAATGCACGATTTGAATCGGAACTGGAACCGAACTGATTCTGGTTCCGATTCACATCTCTATGCCTGGCTACACGTATGTCTTATGCTTAAACTCCCGGGGTGATTAACATCCTTGTTGAGCCTTTCTTATAATGGCTTGTTTCCCCCAGGTCTGGAGGGGGTGGTATTTCATAGATGGTGAGAGAAGGGTCTCATATTTGATTATCAGTTGTTTTCTTCCCAAAATGGGATGCTCCAGATTTTTCAAGACTTACAGGAGCAGTTTTCTCTCTCCCATAAAGATTTTTATGCTTACTTATAGGTTAGGCATTTTGCTAAGGCCCATGAAAATTATTTTCAAGACCCCCCCATCTTTGAGACTGCTTTGGGACATTTTTATCAGAGATAAGAAGCATAAGTCATCAGTGTCTATATTTGGGAAATGACTTCAGGCCATATTACTCGGGGAGGGTCTACATGTTATTTTTCAAAAGTGGCAAAAATGGCTGGAATTCTGTTTATCTTTCTAGGTTTTTAGGGGCTGTTTTTGCTGAAATTCCAGCCCTAATTGAGAATATGTTACTTAGGGAGATGCAGTCTAAATTTCTATGGCATTACAACAGGCTGCCTGACAAGGCCTTTTTATTTAAACGAACCACTACTTTGATTTGTTCTAAATGTAAGTTGGCCAATGGAAATTACTTTCATGTTTTTTGGTCCTTAGCTGTAACTAAGTTGTTCTGGTCCCAAATTAGACAGAGCTGTAGGGAGATCTTGGGACTGACATTATGAGATGACCCCCCATCTCTGGTTATTTGGTGTAGTTCCCTAAAGCATTAAAATCTTACAGCCTGAAGTCTTATCTTTCTTGAAGAAGGTGGGGTTGGTGGGAATAAAAAGTCAATGGTTCCCTGAAGCTGTTCACTTTTGAATATCTATCTGTAAAGGTGGGTTATCCCAAATGTTAGTGCCCTGGGGTTAATAGAGTAATGGTAGAATTTTATTAGATTTTCTTTAATTTGCTTTTTGCCTGGGTGGGGCACAGCCCCTTCCCTCTTTCTAGCATCTTCTTTCTCATTTTCTCCATTTGGTCCCTTTCTATATCCGGTCCATTTCCCCCTGTAGCCTGCTTGATTGCAGTGGGTGTTTATGATCTCCTATAGGAACCACTCTCTTGTACCATTGTGTTTCTCAAGGGATTGGTTCAGGGTGGGGGTTGGGAGGTTGGTAGGTGGGGAGGGAGGGAGGAGGGGTGCTTGCTTGTTTTTTCTCTTGAAGGCCTATTATGTTTTTCATAGTAAAAATGAAATGGACGGTGGGCTAATGTTTATCTGTATAGTTCTTGTATGAGAATCTATATGCAGCTCTGTCTCTCGATGTACTGGGCAATTTGTGTCTCTTTTAATATTAAAAATTCAATAAACATATTTCAAAAAAATAATCTTCTCTCATGCTAACTGTGCTGTTCGTACATATGACTGTGCATGTAAAACTGCCCGACAAAACCCAACTCACACTACAAACCTCACTCCGAGTTACTAGTGCCTCCTCTTACAATGGTATAAATAGTAAACTTTTGGTGAGTTTCTACAGAGTCTCTCTCTCTCTCTCTCACCTGCAGCCCAAAACACCAATTGTGGTAAAAGCCTATCTGGTCATTTACACGGATGCAATAAATTTAACACATGTTGCAGTAAAATACCCATGCAGTACCAGGAAAATTAGCCTAGCCATGCCCCTTTTTTCATCATGGGCACTATTTTTGCTATATATATAGCAAAATGATGAATCTAGGCCTATGTTTTTTAAGTGTTTTATCTCCTGTATTACTTTTTTAATTTTTTTTATTATTAATAGGTGTATTTTTGCATAGTGATGAGAAGATTTCCAATCAAAGAGTAATCAATAATAGTTATTCCTTCGTTCTACATTTTTTGAGGTTTATTTCTGTGTTTTAACTTCTTGTGTTTTAATCTCATGTTTTTTGTATAATAACTTTATATGTGATTTTTATACCTGTGTTCATATTAGGTTCATTTTTGTTAGCTTTTGTGTATTATTATTTTTATCTATTTTTTAGCTATGTATGAGCGTCTTCTTACTCTATCTTGTCTGTAGTTTACTACTGCTTAAAAAAAAAAAATCTCTCTTTATCTTGAGTGGGGAGATTCCTGGTCTTTTTACTGTTATCGGTTGTGCTACTTTGCTTACCCAAGGTCCTTTTGAAAGAAAGACCTTCCCTTTTTTTTCCCAATAGTTGTTGCAGCTCATGCTACCACCATATCTACTGCTTGTTGCTCTACCTGACCAGTGAAGTGGCCACTGCACTGCAATTGCACACAGAGACACACACTTATTTCTGCCTGTTTAATAATACTGTAACTATATAACCATGAGCAGACAGAAAATTGCAGTCTCCTCTCACTCAGGGACACTGAGGGAAAACAGGAAACAGCACAGTTCACCTTGCTTTATGTTTTTCCTTCCTAGCCTTTCTAAATAATTTTTCCAACTTTTTTCATTGGCTCTAAGAGAGAAGTTCAGAAGCACAACCTATCTGTATAAACTCTTATCAGAGAAACGAGGGAGCAAAATGACTGAACAAATTTACATTTTGCTTTCAGTTTCAGGTTAAAACACTGAGGAACTCATTGACAATCCATGCAGGTGCCAGCTGGGATAGACAGGTAGAAAAAAAAATGCTTGATCTAAATTGGTCCTGTTCCTTCTTTAACTTCTCTTACCCTGGCTCCACTCTGTGTAGCTTCCGTGGCTTGCCTTGAATAGAAAAAAAAAACAGATTTTCTTGCCTCATAAATCTGACAGGGATCCAAAAATGACTGCAATTGAAAACATTCATTATTTTTAGGGGCATTGTCCATGTGTTTCATTTAAACAAAACAAAACAAAAATGCCATTTGTTTCAAACTAATGCACATTCTTACTATTAGTATGACTAGATCAAAATATGCTGCAACTCATTTGTTGATATTATTACTTCTCACATTTTTTTTTGGATTAGCTATTATTATGCCACTGGCTGGATGCGATAGGTTTTTATTATCATCAGCCGTAACATGCACACACTACTGCTAGGATTTTTTGACTGCTTTTTGTTAAATCTGAGCTCTCACTGACTCTGCTTCTAGCTTGTTTTGGTGCTGTTTTCCTGATTTGAACTACCAATAATGACAAGGAATTTTGGACCGCTTCTGGGATACTTTTTCTTGTTTTTTCAAAGTTTTATTACTGTTGTTTTGTTTTAGTTTGGTGTTTTGCCTGGATATCACAGAAGGAGGGAGTAACACCAGTGAGTGAACCTGAACAAATGATGTTTCAACTTTAGACTGTACTGCTGCTAGACCCGTCCCCATTCCCCCCCATCTCAATTGTTGAGGCTGGCACTGTCACTATGTCATGCTATGGCTAACTAAACTACCATTGTTGGAAGTTCAGTGAAGGCAGTACTTGTTGAAGAGACTTGAGAAGAGTCTTGATCTGAATGCAAATGTCTGGGATACCATGGAGAGAAGGAGGTAAAACAATGATCTGTTCCTTTGATGGGCAGTGATGCTCACTGCTCAATGTTACCTTGAAAATGGCATAAGATGGCCAAATATGACTTTTGAAACATCTATCTTTTCACACATAATGTACTTCAAGCATCCTCTAGATTTTCAAAGGCTTCAGGCTAGACAGGCATGGAGTTCACCTTATTCCCCTCCTCTCTCCTAGCAATATAAATAATAAATTTTGAGTCTTGGGGGCTGTCACAGTTTCACCTGCTATGCAGTCTCACCATGCCATGATCCAGCCCAATGTGATACCTACTCACCAGCAGTGGCCCACAGTGAGTTAAGCTACCTGAGCCATCTCCTCACTGGCCATCTGACTTGGTCTGTAGTACAGCTTCCTATCCACCAGGGGTCCTCAGTGATCTGCATCTCCAGCCTTGCCAAGCTCCACCTTGCTACTTGGAGCACACCCAAGCTCCAGCCTCATTTATCTCTGCCTTGCCAGAACCATGATGCTATTTCATGGAGTCACCCTTGGCTCTCTGACCTGGCCTGTCTTACCTTGTTCTATGCCTTGTGGCCTCCAAGCCTTCTTATATCTTGCTCCTTCCCTTGTGCCCTATATAGGCCTTACCTCACATTGTGGCCTTCAAGCTTTCTTGAGAGGGAGAGGGAGACATTTTATAAGGCTTTCAGTTAACTATTTATATCACTATAGGAGGGTCAATTAGTAACTCGAGGAGAGGTTTTGGTGGTGGTATAGGGTTCCGGGGCCAGTTTTACATGCACAGTGAGACGTATGAGCAGCAAAGTACACATCTGTGAAGATTTGATGTGATTTGGAGTAAGGAAAGGGACACAAAGATTTTTACAATGTAATCTCGCCCTAGCTTGATGCACTCTCTACCTATAACACTTGTTATAGAAAAGTTCTTAAATAGAGGGATTAATATATATTTTATTGTGTTTAATACACATTTTGATTAGATACTTTGGTCTAGAAGAAAATGGGAATCTACCTAGTATATGATACCTCTTATTGAACTAATAAAAAATATTTTAGGACATGTTCTTTTGAGTTCACCTAGGTCCTTTCTAGAGATGCACTCTTTGAGGAAAGAACCTGTATGGTCCCAAAGCGCATGCATTGCAGTTTCTCCTTTCTTAGTCCAGTGAAAGTTATCATGACCTAAAAAGATAACAGTCATTGATACATGCTGTATTCTATTCATCCTTTCCAACATTTTTTGCTTTTTCCACATCCTCTATCAGTGGTTCTTAGTTCTCTTACTGCATCAATGATTTGAAGAGAACAAAGACTGATTTTAGTCAAAACATAATGGCACTTGTACACATCCTGCTCCTAGTGGTATAATAGTAATTCATTTAACATAGATTTTGAATGACAGAAATGTGTACACACAGTTGCATTATGCATCAAAAAAACATTTTGATGCTTTTGTCATCAGTATTTGCAGGGAACTAGAAGGCCAAGATGTGATCTGTGTCAAAGCTCAGAATAGTACATCTCAGACAAAACAATGAAGCACCAGATTGAACTTGTGTCTAAGGATATTGAAAGCTTGCTCATTGATTATATCTGCTCAAGTGGAAAGAAGACATTACATCTAGATGGATACTCAGATGTTGCTGGAGATACTCAGTTTATATCAATTTATTTCTTTCACTGAAACTGTTGTAGAAGAAATTATTTCTCCCTATCCTTTCAAATTGGACAAGTGAAGAAACTATTGGAGCACTTGACAGAAAGATTCATTTAATATAGTTGTATAACAGCAGTGCCAACTACATATGCAGGGTTGCTGTAAGAAGAAACAATATACTTTTCAAATTGATTCACAATGACAATGTTTCAGAATCTACATGCACTTTTCCATGCTTTACTTTGACAGTTTTCCCATTCCTGAACTTCGTGAACAGTGTTGCTTGCTAATGGTATTATAGATTGTTCTTCTACAAAAATGAATTTATCCATTAACCCTTTGTTCCAGTTTTGGAGGACAAACTTTTGGTTGTGCAATTGCATTATGATTTTCAAAATAAAAGTTGAAATTTAAAGTATATGTGACTGAGTATATATATCTTGAAAAGAAACATAATTTCTACTTTAAGCTACAATTCAATAAAAAAAACAAACAAAAAAAAATAGCTGTTAGATAGTTAATTAAATATTGGCAAGCCACTATTTAGGAGAATGAGTGTACAGGAAAGATTTTTTTGCCTCACATTGCAAAAACAAAAGCTATAGGTTTGAAAGAAAAAACACTGACATAGCAATGTATTTATTATACAAAAAGGTATATGCATCCAAAACTTCTGCAAGAAAAAATTGATTACATTTCTTTAGGCTTTTATAAGGATAGTGTTATAAATGTTTCAGCATGAAACTGATTTGCAGTAGTTTTGTGGAGCATAAAATGTTGAAAATTAAGCCATAATGTTGTAAGGAATGAAAATCTCAAATCAAATTGTCAAATCTGATCAGGGAATAAACTTAATATCAGTTTGTGCGATAACATATAGTTTGAAAGTTAAAGCAGGGAACTGTTATTGCTGACGAATACAAATATTATTTTCTTATTCCTAGTGTATGTGGTTTAAATTACAGACAGAAAACTGATATAACATTGACAAGTACTCATAATACTGACTTCAAGTTAAACTTATGATTCATTCAGCGGTTTCTTTTACCTGTCCTCCTCCTGTCCTGCCCTTCTAAATTTGCCCAGTGCCATGCTAGTATCTTGACTGTGTATGACAGAACAAGCTGCTGGCTGCTACCCAAGTTGTTCAAATTTCTATTCTGTAGATCATGGTTGAGGGAAAACTTGTACCTTAGTGAAGGTCAATGCTTTACCTTTTGATAAGAAAAAGATGATCAACTATTCATGTTCTAAGATTCCAAAGTTCCAGTGGTACTACAGTATATTTATGAAAAAACTGTTACTAAGCTAGTGAAGTTTCTTGCTTGAAAGATACATTGCTTAACAGGTATATAAAGACCATTTAAATGGTAAAAGTTCTGATCTTTCTGACCTCTGTGCATATTTAGTCATTTTATTACATTTTCATCAGAGATTTTATAGATGTAAAATTAGTTTGGCAACTATTGTTTGTTCAATTTGTAGCATTTTTATCTCTCATTTTTGTCACCCCCTTCAGAGTCAGCCCGCCTCAGAAGCTTTTTCTTTCCTTAGCCAGCCAAAGCGCTGGAGAAGAAGACTTTTTTGATACTACCTCCTCAATACCACTCCTGTACTAGAAAGAGTTTCTACCCTTAGCTTTCTTTCCAGTCCGGATTAGAGTTTATCAAAACAATATGGGGTAGATTTTCAAAGCAGCGCACGGCTGTCCGGATGTGTGCGGTTCCTGGCACACACGCACATGGACGTGGCAATTTTATAACATGCACACACCGGTGCGTGCATGTTATAAAATTGGATGGCTGTGCGCACATGGATGCCGGTTTTTAAAATCTGCATGTGCATGTGCGGGCGGCGGACACAGTGGGGGCAAATTTTCATAAAAAACGTGTGGCGATGTAATTGGGCCTTCCACAGTTCCCTCCCAGCTGACTGAGAGGGAACTTTTCTACCCCCATACCCACACTTCCTCCCTCTTCCCCTCTCCTCTCCACCCCCTAAACCTACTCTACCTTTCCCTGAATTTTATATTTTGTTACTTACTGCTCCTCTGGAGCAGAAGCAAGTTACGTGCGCTGGCCAGATGCTGGTGCACGCTTCCCCGGAACAGCGGCTAATGGCTACTGTACCAGCTGGCCCCAATCTTGCCCTCGCCCCTCCCCACCGAGACCACGCCTATGGCCCACCCCTTTTTCAAGGCCCGGCACTTGTGCGTGTATTGGCACTTACACTTGTGGCCATGCCCTTTTGAAAATGCGCACAGTGCGCGCAGGGCCTAGCCAAGTCATAAGTCCCAATTTTTACACGCGCAGCCCTTTGAAAATTCTCCCATATTTATGCAGTAAAAAACTATACTTGGCACAAATAATATGTGACTGAGAGAAGTCTAATATGCTATATCAATACAAAAACCAATCCTCCTCCCACATTAAATATATGAAAATCTTTATCAACTAGTTTCTGCAAACTACAAATAAATGTTATATTTTCTCAGACAAGGCCTCATTTTAAAAGCCTGGAGTGCACAAAAACTGGGAGATATGTGCGTGGATGGGCTGTGCGCATGCCGAGCACATTTTAAAAATGGCCTAGTCCCATGTGTATCTTCCGAGCTCTGTCAAAGGGGCAGGCCAGACTGGGGGTGGGGTGGGATGGGTGGGGCAGGGGCCAGCTGGGACAACGGCCATTAGGCCCTGTCCAGGGAAGCATGCATTGGAAGCTGGCCAGCACACAGAACTTACTCCTGCTCGGAGGAGTGGGTAAGTTCAGCAACAAGAAAAATGAGGGTAGATAGGGTAGGTGTAGGGGTTGGAGAGGAGAGTGGGAAAGGTAGGAAGAGTTGGTAGGGTGGGTATGTTAGGTAGGAGGATAGGAAAGTTCCCTCCCATTCTGCTACTTAACTGGTGCGGACTAGGAGGGAACTGGGGTAGGCCCGATTACGTCGCCGCACATTTTTTGAGAAAGTTCCCCCCTTTGTGCAGGCGAGACGCAACCTGCCCGCACATGCACGCGCCAATATAAAATCGGGCACACATGGGCGTTCAGTATCATATTTTATAACATGAATGTGGTGACACGTGCATGTTATATAAGTGGCATGTCCATTTGCGCACGCTGGGAACCATGTGCATCTTTTAAAATGTACTCCTAAATATTTAAAATGCTTGTTTTACTCCATGAAATTTAAACATACCAAATTTCTCAATACAAAGTATACAAGGCAAAAAATCATTATCAAATCATTCACTCTCTCACTCACACCAAATTATAAAACAATATACAAAACTATCCCTATCCCTATGTATATCGCTCTTATGACAAACCAAATGGCAACCAGCAAAATATATGCAAACGTTCATGAAGTACATTCAAATAACTGTAATATTTTCATACTTTACAATGCCATTGTTCAAATTCAGTTTGTAAATTCAGTCTGTCATCTGTTTCGTTCCACTAGAAGATCTTATTCTATTTATCTTACATTAATGCGCTGTAACAGTCTTTGTAAATCCACAAATAAATATGTTTGATTTGTCAAAACACAAATTTTAGCGCCAATATTTTGGCAGTAAAGGAACCTGAAACAGTTTCTCTTGAAAACATGGAAATGTTCTAGGAAATCCATTTTTCTCCAAGCTGTTGCATGATGATAAAGCCCTAAGAAAAGCCTTCGTTTCACACTACCACCGGCATCCTCAGGGGGGAAGCAGCAATCAGCTCTGTCTCAACAACCTTAATGGAGGAATGTTCTCAACTGAATTTCATCAAAACCGGGTCAAATCTCCAATCTCCAGCTTCATTTCAAATTGGTCATTTTCAACTGTTTACTGATTTACAGGGTCAATCTTCAAATTGCGATGGGCCATCATCTCGTGCGTTAGGGCGTTATTGTGTGTGATAACGCTCTAACACACATGATAACTGCCTCACTGCAAATTCAAAATTTAAATGAGGGAAAAGGGAGGAGTTTAGGTGGGGTTTAGGAAAATGAGGGGCCGGTAGCACTGCAGGTGATAATGTTTTTGACATTATCGCCGGCAGCAGTACCGTAAAGACCTACAGCTTTCCCATTGGCGCTACGGGAGCAATAGTGTGCAGCTCACCGCAACCGTGGCAGGTGAGAATGCACTGCTGCGATGCAGCCACCTGCTCAATACTGCCCCCCGCCCTTTTTTTTCACCACGGCTCATCATTCCGCTATATTTATAGTAGAATGATGAATCTAGGCCTATGATGTGCACTTCCACTACAAGATTAATAAGAAACTCAATTCAAACCTTATTCTCATGCATCCTCCCTACATTAAAATAACAAGCTAAAATTTGCCTTAAACATCACATACAAATAAATATATCCCTCAACTTATGTAGTATTGAATAATCCTCTAAATTACTCATACATAACACAAATCCGTAAACAGATCACACTAAATTCTATAACTTTATAATTTCAAGACCCCCATATTACCTTATCTAATAGATGAATCATCATGACAGACAGAGATCTGCTGCATAATGACAATAAACACCTTTGAAACACTGACAGGAAATGCAGCTATCTATACTCTTCGGCTGTTGAATATTGCGAATTTGGTACTTCAACAAAAAGATTTCTACTCAATTTTCCTGATTTAGTCTTGTAGGGTGAGTTGTTGTGTGTTAATAAGTATTATCATTTGAAGAACAATAAGGGCCGGATTTTAGAAGCCCTGCACACGTAAATCCAGAGGATTTACGCGCGTAGGGGGGGGGGGGGGGGTTATGCGCGCTCGGCCTATTTTAAAAAGGCCCGGCGATGAGCATAAAGCCCCGGGACGCGTGTAAGTCCTGGGGCTTGCAAAAAGGGGCGGTCCAGGGGTGGGGCATGGATGGGGCGGGCCGGTCCAAGGATAGGGCAGGGGAGGAGCCAGAGGCCTCCGACTCAGCTGCCATTTGACGCTGTGTCGGAGCATCGCATGCTGGCAGCCTGCCCACACGCGCAACCTGTGCCTGCCCAGAGGCAGGCGCAAAAGGTATGACAAAGGTCAGGGGGGTTTAGAGTAGGGCTAAGGGGGAAAGATTGGGGGAAGGGGTGGAAAGGTCAGGCTAGGGGGAAGGGAATGGGGAAAGGCAGCGTGGCTCAGCGCATGCAAGCTGCACAATTGTGCACCACCTTGCATGCGCCGACTCCCGATTTTATAACATGTGCGTGCCTGCGCACGCATGTTAAAAAATCGAGCATACATGTGTGCGCACCGGGTAGCACATGCACATGTACGCCTATGCGCACCTTTTAAAATCTACCCCTAAGTGTACCCATCACCCTTTTGGTGTCATATCAAAATTTAAGTCTGTTTTATAGATATTTTTTTCATTTAGTCAGGTACTCAAGCTGTGTTTCTCTGGTAGAGAGTCCATCAAGCTTTACAAATCTCATCTTTGGGTCCTTCACTCCAAAAGATATCAAATCGCAAATCATCACAAGAGTGCACTGTTCTGTTTGTACGTCTCACTCTGAATGTCAAAGTGGCCCCTAACCCCTACACTAATACCTAAACCTCACCTCGAGTAACTAGGTGGGCCTCATATAGAGGTATAAATACCTAACTACTAGAAGGGCATTATAGCTAGGTTCTCTCTCTCTCTCTCCTGTGGTGGCAGGTAGCTTAAAAGACAAACAATGCTATGAGCAAAAACATCACAAAGTGCTAGAAATCCTGCCCTAAACTCCACCCCTTTTCTAAATTAGCCCATAATGCAGGTTGGAAAATAACCCCCTTGGTTTGTTTTTTGTTTCAGCTTTTTTTTTTTTTTTTTTTTTAACAAGGATTTAGTTCTTTTAATTTCTTTTCAGTTCTGTTCTTTTCCAAACCAAAAGCATTAAACTAGAAAATAAACCCCAAAAGAAAAAAGAAAAAAACCCCACTAAAAACAAAGTCCTCCAAAAGCCCTGGTAGGGACATCCAGGGCCAAAAATTAACCCAGGCTTGTCAACGAGTTCTGGGGCTAGCATCAAGTCCTAGAACTAGGATGGGTCTAAAGCCCAAATCCAATGCTGAAGCCTGGTCCTGGCACTGAGCCTAGACCCTGCACCAGGAATCAGTGCCAAGGCTAGGACCCAGCACAGAGGCCTGGTCCTGGCATCGAGGCCTGGCCCTGAGGCCTGGCTCTGGTGCTAAGGCACAGCTCTGTGGTCTTGTACCAACCCTGATGCCAAGATCTGGTGCTGGAGCTCAGTTCTGAGGTCTAGATCCAGCATCAGGGCCTAAGTTCACACTGGGACCCAGCCCTGAATCCTTTGTCCTGGCACCAATGCATGAACTGGTGCCTGGGTATGGCCCAGAGTCATTGTCCTGTTGCCAAGACCTAGCTCTGAGCCCTGATTTCAGTGCTGAGTCATAGGCCTGGTGTTGGGGCCCTGCCCCAAAACCAGGTACCATTGCCAAGGCCTAGGGCCAGCCTCAGGGACTGTATATCAAAATGGCAGCATCCACTGTGGAAGCAGGTGATGCAATGATGTCAATCCAGCACCATCCTCCAGGCAGACAACATCAATTTGTAATGTTTTATGTCCCCAGACAAGACATTTGGAAGATTGGATGTAGGCCTCAGCTCTGGGATCAGTGCAGAGAAGGGTGACCAAAATGATAAGGAGCATGGAACGACTGCCCTATGAGGAAAGGCTAAATAAGTTAGGGCGGTTCAATTTGGAGAAGAGACGATTGAGGGGGGATATAATAGAAGACTACAAAATAATGTAAGGACATGACAAGTTAATGTAAATCGGTTATTTACTCTGTCTGATAATAGAAGGACTAGGGGTCACTCCATGAAGTTAGCAAGTAGCTAATTAAAAAAAAAAATCAGACAATTATTTTCACTCAGTTTATAGTTAAGCTGTGGAATTTATTGCCTGAAGATGCTGTTACAGCAGTTAGTGTAACTGGGTTTAAAAAAGGTTTGGATAAGTTCCTAGAGGTTAAATCCATAAAATGTTATTACAGTAATTAATAAACAATTGTAGCTTGTGATTTATCTAATGTTTGAGTGCTTACCAGGTACTTGTGACTTAGATTAGCCACTGTTGGAAACAGGATACTGGGCTTGATGAACCCTTAGTCTGACACAATATGGCATATCTTATGTTCTTATGTTTATGTTCTTATGTAAAGTATTTAAGCTAATCATAATGAGATCCATATTCAGCTGCAATCCTGCTCAATAAATGCTGATTTTCAGCCTAATCTGGCCAGGATAAGTTTAATCTTCTATTAAGCAGGTCTAAACTTAGACGGATAAGCATATCATGCTACCTTGCCCAGGATATTCAGTGGCACAAGTCTAACTTATCCAGCTACCTTAGGCCTAGATTTATCATTTTGCTATAAATTTCACAAGAATAATGCCCAAGATAAAAAAAGGGGCATAGTTAGGGTAATTTTCCTTATACTGTATAGAATAGCTATTTTACCGCAATTAATGTTAAATTTATCACACCCGCGATATTTTCACATCTCACGCTGAGAAGTGCCCAGACAGGCCTATATCGCATTTTGGGCTGATGAGAGCGAGAGAGAGAGAGAGAGAGATTCTCTACATTGCTTCAATCAAGCTAGGCCGAGAGTACATTGTACAAATCTAGTTCTCTTTTCCCTTTCAGTACTCAAAACCACACAAAGGGGTAGATTTTCAAACTAGTGCGCAGCCATCCATGTGCGCGGTTCCTGGCTCGTGCATGTTATAAAATCGGATAAACTTGTGTACATGAGCGAAGGATTTTAAAATCCACACGTTCATGTGAGCAGCATGCGCAGGGGGGAAAACTTTTGTATAATACACACGGCAACGCAATCGGGCCTTCCCCAGTTCCCTCGCAGTCCACTCCAATTAAAGAGCGGAGTGGGAGGGAACTTTCCTAACCCTCTACCTACACTTCCTCCCTCTTTCCCTCTCCTCCCCACCTCCTAAAGCTGACCTACCTTTCCCTAAATTTTTTATTTTATTATTTACTGCTCCTCTGGAGCAGAAACAAGTTACAGGCACCGGCAGCCGGCCAGCATGCGTAAGTCCCGATTTTTACACGCGCGGCCCTTTGAAAATTCACCCGAAAATGTTCACTGATATATTCTTTGCAGGTCATACCTCTTACTGTGTTTGTAAAAGGGGTTCCCTCGGCCTACCCCAACCCCCAAACCCCCACCCGAGGTAACAGTTCCCCCTATTACAGTGGCATAAATAGTAAAGTGACCTATTGGTCTTCACTGAGTCTCTCTCTCTCTCTCAATTTATAGAAAATGATAAATCTAGGCCTTAGTTAGCAATTTAGCTAGACAGTTATTATTTATTTATTTATTTGTTTGTTTGGTTTTTTCTATACCGATGTTCATCGGACATATCACACCGGTTTACAGTGTAACAGGGGAGTCTAACAATGTAGACTTCTTGTTTTGCATTGAAACATTGTAACATTTTAGATTGAACTTTGTAACATTTTATTTATTTATTTATTTATTTTTAATTTTTATATACCGATGTTCCTGTAAAGAATACATATCGCACCGGTTTACAAGGAACTGAACAGTCGCCTCCAGGGCGGAAATACATTAAAACAGTCGCCTCAAGGCAGAATACATTAACACAAGTATACAGGAAAACTATTAAAAGAGAACTTTCATAAACTCAATTAAATGTAACTGTGAACCATAAATCAGGAACCATAAATCAGGAACATATGTACAGAGGTAGGTATATCGTCTGTCGCTTCACCAGATTTTAGCTCTCAGGGAAAGCTTGAGTGAATAGCCAAGTCTTTAGCTTCTTTTTGAATGTCGGAAGGCATGGTTCTTGGCGGAGGTCCGGTGGGAGCAGGTTCCAAAGATGGGGACCTGCAGTGGACAGAGCTCGTTTCCTCAATGAGGTTTTTGTTGGCTGGGTGTGAAGCATGTTCTGGTATGCACTTCTGATCGGTCTATTGGAGACGTGTTGCTGTAGTTGGAAGGATAGGTTGAGGGGGGAGATGTTGTGAAGAGCCTTGTGAATCATCATGAGGGATTTAAATTGTATCCTAAATTTTACCGGCAGCCAGTGAAGATTTTGGAGGATAGGGGTGATGTGATCCCATTTTTTGGTGTTAGTGAGAATTCTGGCTGTCACGTTCTGGACCATCTGAAGTGGTTTGATGGTGTTGGGTGGCAGGCCCAGGAGGAGTGAGTTGCAATAGTCCAGTTTAGGGAGGATGATAGATTGTAGTACCAAGCGGAAGTCTTGGAAGTGTAGAAGAGGTTTTAATTTTTTTAAGACTTGCAATTTGAAGAAGCAGTCTTTGGTAGTATTGTTTATGAACTTGGTGAAGTTGAGTTGGTTGTCCAGAAGTACACCAAGATCTCTTACTTGTGGTGTGTGGTCGATTGATGTGAAGGAGAGTTGGGTGGAACTAGTTGGGTTGAATAGAGAGCACTTGTCTGGAGCTATTATGAGGATTTCAGTTTTGCTAGTATTTAGCACGAGGTTGAGGATTGTTAGCATGTTTTTGATTTCCGAAAGGCAGCTGTTCCAGTAAGACCACGTTTTGTGGAGGGATTCCATTATCGGGATGAGGATCTGAATGTCATCCGCGTAAAGGAAGTGTGTTAGCTTGAGGTTAGATAGTAGATGGCAGAGTGGAAGGAGATAAATATTGAATAGTGTTGGTGAAAGGGATGATCCTTGAGGTACCCCAAGCTTTGATCTGATAGGGAGTGATTCTTTGTTGTTAATCCTGACCTTGTATTGTCTGTTTTCAAGGAAAGATTTGAACCAGTTGAGCGCTGAAACTGTTATACCAATATCTGCTAGACGCTGAATGAGGCAGGTATGGTTCACAGTGTCGAACGCTGAGGAGAGGTCCAGTAAGACGAGAAGGAAAGGTTGACCATTTTCCAGGTTGATGAGGATGTTATCAGAAAGCGAGGCTAGTAGAGATTCAGTGTTCAGTGACTTTCGAAATCCGAATTGATTGGAGGTTAGAATGTCATTCTCTTCTAGGAATTCGGATAGTTGTCTGTTTACTACCTTCTCCATGATTTTTGCAATCATTGGGAGGTTGGCAATTGGTCTGAAGTTAGCTGGGTCAGTGGGTGGAAGGTTAGGTTTTTTAAGGAGAGGCTTGAGAATAGCAAGCTTGAGTTGGTCAGGGACTTGACCTTGGGAGAGCGAGCAGTTTATAATGTCTGCTATCGGTTTAGCAATGATGTTAGGAATGGAGAACAGTAGATTGGATGGGATGTGGTCAAGTGGGTGGGATGAGGGCTTCATCTTCCTAAGGATGTTTTCAATTTCTAAGGCGGACGTCTGCTCAAGGGAAGCCATCGAAGCTGTAGTTGCTTTGTATTGCATGTGGGTTGGGTGAGAGTGTTGTGTGCTGGTAGTGGGAGGGTAGTTCGGTTGAGGAGAGGGCACCTTGAGAGGAGCGAGGAGGGTGTCTTTTTTTTTCTCAAAGTAGACCGCCAGTTCGTTGGCTTTGTTGGATGCTTGTGTGTCTGGTATAAGAGGGGTAGTTGGTTTAGTGAGGGCTGACACATAGGAAAACAGAGCTCTAGAGTCGAAGATAAAGTGGTGGATCTTTTTTGAGAAGAATTCTTTCTTGGTATATTGATGATGTTTCTGTAAGAGTTTAGGCAAGATTTATAAGCCAAGAGGGTAATAGTGGACGGGTTTTTTCGCCACCTGTGTTCCTTACATTGAGCTCTTGTTTGAGCGACTTCAACTCCGGCGTGAACCAGGGTTTCCTGTTGTCCTTTTCAGGATGGAACAATTTCGTGGTCATGGGGCATACTTGATCAGCCACCCTATTGGTGATGTTGATCCATGAGGTAGTGGCAGTGTTGACGTCTGAGAGGTTTAGTTGAGCTAGTTCTTTGGATAAATGAGAACTGAGGATTTCTCCAGTACAGGGTTTTCTGATGGCGACTGAGGTTGCATGTGTAGTTTGGGGAGGGTGTTCCATGATCTTTAGAGCCGTGGAGATGATTCAGTGGTCCATCCAAGGGACCTGTAGGCATGATGGATTGTTAACGGACGATATTCCTTCATTTAAGAAAATGAGGTCTAACGTGTGACCTGCCTTGTGGGTGGGTTCGTTGACAATTTGCCTGAACCCCATGTGGCCGAGGGAGGAGAGTAGGGTTTCGCAGTTGGTGGAGCGAGGTAGGACGTCCACGTGCAGGTTGAAGTCTCCCATGAGGATCGCTGGTTTTCCTGCATTAAGATGTTTGGCGGCTAGTTCAATGATGGGGGATGGGTCTGCCTCGAGAATTCCTGGGGGAGCGTAAATCAATCCGATTAGAAGGTATTTTGATTTGAAGAGGGCAAATTCGAGGTTGGCTGTTGTAATTGTGGCTTGTAGGGTCAGGCCTAATCCTTTTTTGGCAGCTAGGAGCAGCCCTCCTCCTCTTTTTTTGATCCTGGGAATAGAGAGTAGGTCATAAGCCTGGGTAGGTAGCTGATTTAGAAGTACTGTATCTGTAGTTTTTAACCAGGTTTCTGTGATAGCACAGATGTCTGGTTTAGTATCGTTTAGGAGGTCGTTGAGGATGTGTGATTTTTTAGAGATGGACTGAGCATTGAATAAAGTCAGTGAGAAAAGTGCCAGGCCTAGTAGTTGTGTGCAAGGCGTTATACAGATAGGGATGATCCTCTGTTGTCGGTTGCGTGAATGTGGGTAGGGCTTAGGGAGTCTCCTCAGACGGTTTAAATTGAACTTTGTAACATTTTGCATCAGAGTTTATAAAAAATTGCATTGAATTTTATATAATTATAGCATTGAACTTTATAACATTTTTGCATTGAAACTTTGTAGCATGCATATCAATTGGTCTGTGGGGAGTCATTATAGGTTATATTAGAGGTAGAAAAAATCATTAAAACTTGGCATTGAGTGTAGTAAGAAGGCTTGGGTTTTTGGGGTTGATCACAATGTGTGGTTATGCGGTTCTGGCCATGGCCTGCGCCATTTTTAAATATGGCGCCGGCCATCTAGTGCTCCTACCATGTGACAGGGGCCGGCCAATGGCACAGATACCCTGTCACACGGTAAGGGCAAAGGGCCATCGGCGCCATTTTTATTAGCGCAGCCAACGGCCCGAGAGCGGGAGATTGCTCCCCGCACCCCCACTGGACCACCAGGTAATTTTAAAACATTTTTGGGGGGTCAGGATAGGGGAAAAGGACAAAAATACAATCTCCTTGGGGCACTACCTGAGATCTCCCTAATACACCCTAAACTAGCACCTATATTTAACATTATTCACCATAGCATAAAGGAAGGTCTTACCCGGGACACTCTGCACTACAAAATTGTGCATTGCATATTGTGGATAATTTTATGTGTTGCCATATTGCAAAATATGTGAGCACATTTTAGCTGTAAACTTTACACTAATTTTTACAAGGACAGTACATGCATAGTTTTCTTTTGAAATGTATCCCAAACTATCTGCACACATGTATTCTTGCTAATTTGTGCAGGTAGTTTTATTTGAAAAAAAAAAAAAAAAAGAAGATGTGCATACTTTTGAAAATTCAAAGGTATGCATGTAAGTGCAAACTCCATCCACAAGATTGTTCTCACTTCAGGGAAAAGTGTGCACATTGAAAACCTATGCTCATTCTCTTACCTTGATAATATGGTGGGCAATTTTTAAAAAGCTCTCTATGAGCAAAGCATTGTTCTTTCCATGGAAATTATTTGAAAGTTACCTTCTTCTTGGAAACCTGTCAGTAAAGAAAAAATGTTTTACTCCAAATTGCATAGTTTTAGCCCAAGACTTCAACTCTTGCAATTGGTTTTGTTCCATTTATTGCTCTCACGTCTCACGACATTGCTTGTTACGCTGTTCTACTTTTCTGTTTCTATCAGATGCTATAAATACAATGGCTGCCTGTGGGAACAGAAAGATTTCAGCAATTACTGAAATTACATCTAGTGTTGCTCTAATTAAGCAGTATGTATCATCATAAAAGGCATGCCAACAATAGTTCAGCAGTCTCTTGCAGGTACTGCTACCTTTACAAAAATGAACAATCTCAGGAATCATAATGCTGGAGATGGATAGGAACTCTGATATTATCCATGTTGGATATTTTAGTTCACTTCAACTGCAAACAGTTAGAATATTGATGATCACAATAACATTACGTCATATGGTTTTTTTTTTTAATATTCAGTATTTACTGTGATTTTATCAGAACCAGTATTTTGTTGAACATTTTTATTACTATTTCCAATTAAATTACTTGTATACAGGGTATGCATGCAAATTTAATTCTGTAAATTCCTGTTTCCTATTCTTCAATGAAAGTGCTATCCCATAACTGTAAAAAGAAGTAAAATAGAGTTATACATTGCCACATCAATAAAATGAAAATAAGCCTCTGTGTTGTCAATTCAATGATCGTTATCTGGAAAACAGAAAAACTCAAATTATAAAACATCAATATAAAAGATGGTATATATACAGCAATGTGGAATAATGAAACCCAGGATTTTATCTCTGGTATGCATTACACTCCAGTACAATTAGGTTTTAATTAGACCAAAATGTACAGAAGATTACTGTAACCATTAAACTAATTAGGATTCTGCTATTTTCTTAGATAAACATAGCAGCCTTTTGTAAATTAACTGTGATTGCAGAACATCACCCACTATTATTTTTGATGGGAGACTGATCACCTTCCTGAAGTCCTCATTGTTCAGTGCAAGCAGAACTCATAATTCAGCTATGTGACATTGCAGGGGCAGATGGGATTCAGATGGACTACCTTTTTCAATGGAAAGTATTGCTGATGTAAATCTATAGCTAAAGACATCATTTATGGGGCTTGTTTTAAATATGACTTGAATTGATCAGTCAATATTCAAAGGTTTTGTCCAGATAACTTTTGGAGTTACCCAGGCAAAAATAAGATTTCAAAATCGCCCTTGCTCCCCAACTAAGTTTTGTTCAAGTATCAAAATTAAATCAGAATTTAAAAAGTCTGGGATGGAGATGTTCCCCCAGGTGGGGCTAAATTTAGCTGGTGAGTGTTGATATTAAATGCTACCCAGTGTCGTGATGCTGCCTGCGGACTTACCTTCATTGCCAGCCTTCCTGGTGCCATTCCCTTGCGGCCTGGAGGCCACTAATCTTACCACTGCTGCCTTCCACAGTGGGCTGCTGCTCACTCTTCTTGCAGCCGGAGCTGTCGATGTTGACGCTGTGCAGCCAAAGTTGCCGCCCTTCAGCTTTCACGGCCAGGAGACCGCTGCCAGTGCTTCCCGTGGTCAGGAGACTGTCCTCGTTCCACTCCTGCATGGCGGGCCTTGCCGCCATGCCTCCATGTGTCCCGGAGGCCGCCAACATTCTTCGTCTTCTTGTGCGGCATGGAGCAGCCCTCAGCGTCCTCTTTTTGCAGCCAGGAGGCTACCCCGGAGCTCCTCTTTGCGGCCCGGAGGCCACCGATGACATCTCCTGCCCTGTGCGAGGAGTCTCCACCCTTCAAGTCTTTCTTCCTCGCAGCCTGGAGCCATCTTCAGTTCCTCTTTGGGGCAGGAGCTGCCCCTGACGCCTCAGACCTGCTTCTTCCTCTTCTCTGCATGGCTGCTGTCCCTAGTCCTGCCTCCTTGGATGCAGGGCTGCACCTCGCCACAGGATTTAAAGGGCCAGTCCTCCTGGCTCCTCTTCATAATGTCATCAGGGCGTTTCCTCTTCAGCCCTACAAAAGGGCTCAGCCTTCAGTCAGTCTTTGCCTTCGCAAGGAGTCAGTCATGAAGTCGGACTGCTTCTGGACCATTAGTTCCAGCTCTTCATTTCAGGAGTCCTCCGTGATCCTTCATCGCTTCTTCAAGGCATTCTGTTCTTCATTGGTACTCCTTGTTTTCATCCATGGTTCTTGAACCTTCGTTGTTGTCTTCATTCCATGTCCTAGTCTCTTGACGGATCCCGTCCACTTGACTCCAGATATCCTGATGTCTCTGTGTCTCCATGTCCAGACATCTCCCTATCTCCGGATGTCCTGATGTCCCCTTGTCTTCAGATGTCCATACGTCCCCGTTCTTTGATGTCTTTGTCCGTCATGTCTCAGCGTCCCTGTGGTCCTCCTCCCTCGAGGTCCCTGACATTCAGATGCCATAGATGTCCAGATGTCCTGATGTTCCGAAGTACTGGTGTCCTTTCGTATCCGATTTCCTATGTTCCAGCCCTGATGTTCCAAGTCCCGAGTTCCAAGTCCTGACCTTGATGTCCTGAGTTCCAAGCCTTGATACCGATGTCCTTTGTTCCGAATCCTGATTCCGAAGTACCGTCAGTTCCTGGCTCCGGGTTCAGCTTCGCTCACCCTGGACCTCGTCTCCAACTGACCTTTCCTGGGAGTAGATACATATCAATCCGGTGTCCATTTCCTGGTGGCTGGAGTCCTCTTTCAGTGGGATCTGTCTTCGAGCACTGCCCGGATTCCTCCTTTGTCCTGAGCCTCGGTCTTGTGCTTGTTCCACTCTCTGCGTTGTCCGCAGCCAGCCTCTTCAGATTGTGTGGGGCTTGCTGTGAGGCAGGGTGGTTCGTGACCAGCCCGCGTTGGCTGTGTGGGGGCACCCTGAAGGGCAGTGCCTGTCTATGTCTCTGAGTATCCTGAGTCCTTGTACTCGCTCCTTCCAAGTGGTCTCATCCAAGTTCGAAGTTCCAAGAATCCTTATCACATTCGAGTTCCAAGTTCCAAGAATCCTTGTCTTGTCCCATCCGAGTTCCAAGTTCCAAGTCCTTGTCTGAAGCCTTTCCAAATTCCAAGTCTTCGAGTGAATCCTTCCAAGTACCAAGTCCTCGTCTGAGTAACCGGAATCATCTTCTCAGTTTATGTCTGATTTCCTTCCATGTATAAGCATCTTGCATCTAAGTTCTAAGTTCCAAGTTCCAAGCCATCCTCGTCTCATCTGAGTTCCAAGTTCCAAGTTCCAAGCGTCCTTGTCTCGTCTGAGTTCCAAGCTCCAAATTCCAAGTATCCTCGCCTTGTTCAAGGCTTCAAGTCTTGTCCAAGCCCGAGGTCCCTTCTTGTTCCTAGTTCCAGTACCATCGCCTGTCCTCAACCTCTGTCCGTCCTGCCACATCTGTCGCTCCCTAGTGGCAGATCTGAAAGGGCTATCAAATGGCCGGAGGGCTACCCCAGAGACAAGCATTGCATTGCTGGGTTTCTACTGGTGCGTGCAGGTTCGGTGGGGTTAGGGCGGTGGTCAGTCTGCTCCTCCCATGCTTGGACACATCTTGCCTGCCACGGCGCTTCCACGGAGCTCCTCTCTGCAGTCACACCATGGTCCAAGGGCACACATCTTCCCAGAATTGGGAGCACTCCCTAGCGCTCTCTCCCACATATTCCATCACCCAGCTAAAGCTTGCTGGATAATTTGGCTTAAAAATAGCTATCCGAAAGTTACCTTGGTAACCTTACACAATTATATTCAGTGGAACAGTTATTCAGGCATTTTCTTCTGAATATCCATATAAAATTATACTACTACTACTACTACTAATTATCATTTTTAAAAGTGCTATTAGACATATGCAGCACTTATCCAGTTAAAGTTACCCATGTAACTTACAGGCTCATCAGACCAATGAATATTTACCTCTCAGTAATACTTCTGTACTATACTAACAACTTCTACCATATTGTATGTTTTTTTAACTCTTTGTTTTCAGACACTATAGTATAAATATTTGAACAAATAGGCAGGATATAAGGACATATAGTAAGTACAAATCATATAAGAAGCATAAAATACAAAAACAGACATACTACATCTGCATCAGAGTAGGAAAATTATACAATCAAGCAAAAGAAATAGACAATGTATAGTTCAAATCTGTTTATTAAAACTACAGCAACAAGAATATCAGATGTCAATAACACCAGGAATAACATGCAAATATGGGAAAAAACCCAGCATATATCTTCCAGAGTATACAAGAAATGAATAATAATAAAGATCATAGACATGGTAAAATACATGAAATTAAAAATATACAGATATATAAAAAATAGAGCATAGCATAAATATAATTCACAAAAACAGATATAGTGTATGTTATGAATGGACATAATGGTCTATTGAATGCCATATAATAAACCGATTCAACACTCTATTATAACGAATTATGGCAACATTCTCAGACCGATAAAACAAACAAACTGGTTTCCACCAAAAGTGTATGTTACGATTGGAAGCCATTTTCTGATTGGTTAGTACCAATTTAATGGCGACAGATATCAGAAAGTCCAATAATTTAGCCTACGGATGAGGCAATTCAGGCTGCATGGCCAGAGATTTAAGAATGACAATATGATAGGTTATCTGTGAAGTCAAAGACAGCATTTGTAAAATCATAACCCACACTTCTGTCCAAAAAGTATGTGTGATTCTGCAATGAAATAGAAGATGGGAAAGAGTCACTTTTATTATAACACAGGACTAACAATTATAACCTGTAGAGAGACCAGCTCTATATATGGTCCTCAGTGTCCAGAACATATGATGAGCTATAAAAACACAGATTGTGTTAAATGAGAATAGAGAGAAGCTTGCAAATAAGTATTCTAAAAATAATACATGAAAAATCTTTAGATAAAGAAAATTCACAGGACCAGGTTTTTTCCAGACATTTACAATGAGCAAATTTAGTTTTCTTAATGTATTTATAAATGTATAAAGCTATATGACCCCTATCATCAGTGTTTGCAACAATTGAGCCACTTGTTATATTTGTGTGAATGCTGACCTGAAACGACCTAAATATATGAACATAATTGGAGTCATATGTAAAACTGAGTTACAGGTAATGCAAATGTGTTCACCAGTTGTACAAAAGGTATCATCTGATATTGTTTAAACAACTGGTCAATTGATCATATTACAGCCTAAAGGCATGGTGGCCAGAGTTTTGGTGCACGGTCAACTTGAAAGATAGAATTAGACCACAAGGTTATGAAAGCTGACAGTTTCCATGGAATAGTCAAGTCTTTAATAGTGCATTCTAATCAACATATAAGCCAAAATGTTGAATGTAATAAAAGGTTGAGAAAGGAAATGGTGTACTGAGGAAAAACCAGGGATGGGCCATATTTGCTCTTTTTCAATTGTTAACCAATAAGAAGAGCAATCCAAAAGGAGTTTGTCAGTCATATTAATCAGTTTTGGAGTATGAAGCATGATAACTATAAAAATTTGGAAAATTAACCCCACCAGATTCTCTAGAGAGTTTTAACTACTGAAGGGCGATACGTGAACCCTTTTTATTCCATAAGAAACAAGACAAAATAGTAGGGATGTGAATCGTTTTAGGACGATTAAAATTATCGTCCGATAATTTTAATATCGTCTTAAACCGTTATGGAACACAATACAATAGAGATTCTAACGATTTATCGTTATAAATCGTTAGAATCGTGAGCCGGCACACTAAAACCCCCTAAAACCCACCCCCGACCCTTTAAATTAAATCCCCCACCCTCCCGAACCCCCCCCAAATGAGTTAAATAACCTGTGGGTCCAGCGGCGGTCCGGAACGGCAGCGGTCCGGAACGGGCTCCTGCTCCTCAATCTTGTTGTCTTCAGCCGGCGCCATTTTCCAAAATGGCGGCGAAAAATGGCGGCGGCCATAGACGAACATGATTGGACGGCAGGAGGTCCTTCCGGACCCCCGCTGGACTTTTGGCAAGTCTCGTGGGGGTCAGGAGGCCCCCCACAAGCTGGCCAAAAGTTCCTGGAGGTCCAGCGGGGGTCAGGGAGCGATTTCCCGCCGCGAATCGTTTTCGTACGGAAAATGGCGCCGGCAGGAGATCGACTGCAGGAGGTCGTTCAGCGAGGGTTCCGGCGCCTCGCTGAACGACCTCCTGCAGTCGATCTCCTGCCGGCGCCATTTTCCGTACGAAAACGATTCGCGGCGGGAAATCGCTCCCTGACCCCCGCTGGACCTCCAGGAACTTTTGGCCAGCTTGTGGGGGGCCTCCTGACCCCCACGAGACTTGCCAAAAGTCCAGCGGGGGTCCGGAAGGACCTCCTGCCATCCAATCGTGTTCGTCTATGGCCGCCGCCATTTTTCGCCGCCATTTTGGAAAATGGCGCCGGCTGAAGACAACAAGATTGAGGAGCAGGAGCCCGTTCCAGACCGCTGCCGTTCTGGACCGCCGCTGGACCCGCAGGTTATTTAAGTCATTTGGGGGGGGGGTTCGGGAGGGTGGGGGATTTAATTTAAAGGGTCGGGGGTGGGTTTTAGGGGGTTTTAATGTGCCGGTTTTGCGATTTTTCGATTTTTCGATTTTTCACGATTTTTCACGATTTTTCACGATATTTTACCCCCCCAAACGGCAACAATACGATTCCCTCCCCCTCCCAGCCGAAATCGATCGTTAAGACGATCGAGGACACAATTCACATCCCTACAAAATAGCATCCAGATTCCTATAGAACTTAGTAGAAAAAAAGACTTGAAGTATACTAAATTGAAAATTAACTTGTGAGGCAAAAAACATCATAATAATATCTCACCACCCCCAATCAGGACAGATAAAGAGAGCTCCAACTTGCAATGGCTTTTAAAAGGAGAGTAAAGAAACATTCTTCAGTTTTGACAATGGTATATTATATGTTGCATAATAGCGAGAATGTTAGAGTCAGGTTGATTAATATACAAAAGCACATCATCCTCATAAGCAGAGAGTTTATGTTCTACATCATGAATTTTAATATCTACTATGTTGTGGTCTTGATGTATGGTCAGTAATAATGATTCAAGAGAAAGAATTTTCAAAATGGAGAAAGAGGACAGCCTTGACAAGAGTTACAATGGAGAAAAATTGGTTCAGATAAAGTGCCATTAATAGAAAAAAAAGAATAAAGGGTGGTAATAAAGAATACAAATTGTGATGATAAAAGATTCTCCACAACAAAATCATTTTAAAACCTCAATAAGATAATGCCATTTGACATGGTTCAAGGCCTTTTCAGCATCAAGAGACAAAACCATTGCTGGATCACTAACCTTTCATGAACCCAGATTGGACAGAATGAATTAACTTACCCGAGAAAAGTTTGAGGCAAAATGTTAAAATTTAAAAATTTTTTTATAGTATACCTTCAATAATGAAGGAGGTCTATAGTTAGACATCAATATGGGATCTTGCTATGGTTAGGGAAATACTAAAATCTTAGCATCAGTGAAGTGATGATTGACTGATCCAGTAATTTGCATCTTAGCATACAGGGCAAGCAGTTTAGAAACCAATTGAGTGGAGAAGTTCTTATAATACTCTACAGTAAAGCCATCAATCCCAGGAGCCATGCCTAGTTGGAGGGAAGAAAGAGTTTGTTTCATCTCTTGTAGTGTAAACAGTGAATCTATCTTGAGGGACTCTTCTGAGGAATGAGATAATGTTGATAAAAAATCTGTTAACAGAAATGGACTTTTACAAGAAATTGATGAATAAAGAGAAGCATAATAATCACTAAACATGTTAAGGATATCATGCTCCTTGAAGAAGGTGGCACCAGAAACTGATATGAGATCAACAATTATCTTGTATTGTTATGTACCTGCCCACAGACCCCCATCTTGCGAGCAGGTTCTCTATTCACTGCTGTGACTACTCGACGCCGCTGACTTCGGGGCCTTGCTCTGCGCCACCGCCAGGATTGCCTTCACGGTAGGAGGGCCACCGCTCTCCATCTTCGCGGCCTATCCACTGCCAGGATCTGCCTCCATGTGGCAGGAGTACCTCCACCGCTCCTTCTACCTGCGCGGCCTGAGCGCCGTTCTTCGAGGTGCCTCTCGTGGCAGGAGGCCACCTCCAATCCTGTTTTCCATGCAGCAGGGATGCTGCTGATGTCTCTGCTTCTCTGGGCTCAGCATAGATGTGGCCACATGCCTCTCTTTGATATTTAAAGGGCCAGTGGTGGGAAAGGCCCCGTGACCGTCAGCAATGACATCATTCATCCTTGCCTGGTCCAGCCCTATAAAAGGGCTCTGCTTCATTCCCTCAAGACCTTTGGATCTGGTCTTCACAGTGTCTGTGGTCTTCTTCCTGATCCAGGTCCTCCATGGTCTTCCTGTGCCTTGATAGATCTTCGTTCCATGTTCTTCATGTTTCTGAACTTTGTCACCTTAATGTTCCTGGTCTCATCCCTTGCTGGAGCTCCCTTGTAGCCTGTTTTGTGTTTCTCATGTTCTAGATGTCCAGTTCTCGTGATGTCCAGATGTTACATGTCCTGATGTTCAGTGTCCTGAGGTACCATGTTCCATGTTCCTGATGTCCGATGTTCCTGTCCTGACTTTGTCCATCTCATTTTCAGCTCTTTGTCTAGTTCCCATGTTCCTCATCTGTTCACCTTTCCTGGCGTGCCACCGTCATGGTCTGTGACCATCCCATGGGGGGCTGTGTAGGATGCCTCGTGGTACAAGGCCTTCTTCTCGTCTGCAGCACAAGCTTCTGGAAGACTTCTGTTTTTAATGCCTTGCTTCTGAGTATCTCGAGTCTTGAATCCTGTCCCAGTCTTCAGAGTTCCTTGTGCCTGCTTCCATCCATGCCTAAGGCTCTGCCAGAACCTACTCCACTTCAACATGATCCACAACAAGCCACAAGCGGCTGTGTAGGGCATGCCCCAGTGCAGGTTTCTCCTGAATCTTCATCATGTCCTAGCTTCAAGTCCATTTGCCTCATCTGGAGTTTGCTTTGCTTTCAACGTGGTCTGCGACCAACCATGGGTGGTTGTGTAGGGCATACTGTGATGCAGCACTCAGTACTTTCTCCTGAATCCTTGCCTGAGACCTCCTAGCAACCTGAATCCTTGCCTGAGTCTTCCGAGCAACCTGAATCCTTGTCTGAGACCTCCGAGTATCCAAGTCTATGTCTGAGTACTCTGAGTATCCTGAGTCTGTCTGTCTTCCTGTTCCTGCCCTCAGCCTCCGTCTGGCCTCATGCACTCGTCATTCCCAAGCGGCGGGTCTAGAAGAGCTATCAAGTGGCCGGATTGCTACTCTCGAGACCAGCATTGCATTGCTGGGTCTCATTAGTGTGTGTAGGTCCAGTGGAGGGCTGAGCTTGCCTTATTCCTGTTCCAGATATTCCTCACCTTGTCTTCAGTCCAGCCTTGCTCCTGCTCTGCCCATGCTCGTACATGCTCACCTCTCATGGTGTGTCTTGGGGATCCTCCCTGAGCCGTGCCATGTTCCAAGGGCTCACATCATCCCTTGAAATAGGACCGTGCCTCTGTGCTCCTAACATGTATTCCTTGTGATCTCTTAAATAATTAGCCAACAATTGTCCAGATTTATTATTTTCAGAATATCTAGATTTTTGTAGAAAAATTGCCTTCCTAGAAGAAATAGACAATGTCAACAACATTGTCTATTTCATTTCATTTCATTGAAAACTCTAAGCAAAAGATTAAAAAAAAAATGTTGGCATTTTAAGTTTCGTGTTATTATGCACTAACTCCAGTTAGTGGCACTAACAGAACTTAGTGCGCACTAACCATAAAATTAGGGAAAAATAAGAAACAAAAACAACATGCCATTTTAAAAATGTAATCAAGCAAAAAATAGCACAAAAAACAACATACAAAAACCCCCCACTGTATATCACTAACAAATAGCATAAAATCATAAAGTCAATTGCTACCATGCCCAGTATACCCCACCTTTGCTTTTAAGCACAAAGGTGATCTCTTCTATTACTCCATTCAACCATTACATTCATCCATTGATTCAAAAATGATATACTTTAAAAAAAATTATCGTAATATGAGATACAAGAAGTAAATGTGATATCAACTGCATACGATTCCTGCTGGGATTTTGAGAACCCCACCTCCCAAATAAACATAACAAAGCAGATTAGTTCAGGAACCAATGAGAGAGGGAACTATTTTAGTTTTAATTCTTAATGGAACGCAGGATTTGGAGGGCAAGGTAACGGTTGTGGGGCCACTTGGCAATAGTGATCATAACATGATCAAATGACTGGAAAGGGGACAATATGTAAATCTCAGCTCTAAAACTAAATTTTCAAAAGGGAAACTTTGATAAAATGAGGAAAACAGAAAAAAACTGAAAAGTGCAGATTCAAAGGTTAAAATTGTACAACAGGCATAGATATTTTTTAAAAATACAATCTTAAAAGCGTATTCCATACATTAAGAATAATGTATTCCATACATTAAGAAAAGTGGGAGGAAGGCAAAACAATTACCGGCATGGTTAAAAGGTGAGGTGAAAGAGGCTATTTTAGCCAAAAAAAATCCTTCAAAAATTGGAAGAAGGATCCATCAGAAGAAAATAGGAAGAAGCATAAGCATTATCAAGTTAAGTGTAAAACACTGATAAAGCAGGCTAAGAGAGAATTTGAAATGAAGTTGGCTGTAGAGGCAAAAACTCATAATAAAAAGTTTTAAAAATATATCCGAAGCAAGAAAGCTGTGAGGGAGTCGGTTGGACCATTAGATGACCGAGGGGTTAAAGGGGCTCTAAGGGAATATAAGGCCATTGCAGAAAGTCTAAATGAATTCTTTGCTTCTAAGTTTACTATGAGGATGTTGGGAAGATACCAGTTGCAGAGATGGTTTTCAAGGGCAATGATTCAGATAAACTGAACCAAATCACTGTGAGCCTGGAGGATGTAGTAGGCCAGATTGACAAGCTAAAGAGTAGCAAATCGACGGGACCAGATGGTATGCACCCCAGGTTTGTGAAGGAATTAAAAAATTAAATTTCAGATCTCTTATTTTAAATATGTAAACTATCATTAAAATCATCCATTGTACCTGAAGACTGTAGAGTGGCCAATATAACCCCAATATTTAAAAAGGGATCCAGGGGTGATCCAGGAAACAATAGACCAATGAGCCTGACTTCAGTGCCAGGAAAAATAGTGGAAATTATTCTAAAGATCAAAATCACAGATCATATAGCAAGTCTTGCCTCACAAAACTGCTTCATTTTTTTAAAGGGGTTAATAAACATGTGGATAAAGATGACCTGGTAGATGAGTGTGTTTGGATTTTCAGAAGGTATTTCACAAAGACACTCATGAGAGGCTTCTAAGGAAACTAAAAAGTCATGGGATAGGAGGCGGTGTCCTTTTGTGGATTACAAAATGGTTGAATGACAGGAAACAGAGTAGGATTAAATGGTCAATTTTCTCGGTGGAAAATGGTAAACAGTGGAGAGACTCAGGGATCTGTACTTGGACCAGTGCTTTTCAATATATTTATAAATGATCTGGAAAGGAATACAATGAGTGAGATAATCAAATTTGCAAATGATACAAAATTATTCAGAGTAGTTAAAACACAAGTGGATTGTGATAAATTGCAGGAGGACCTTATGAAACTGGAAGATTGGGCATCTAAATGGCAGATGAAATTTAATGTGGGCAAGTGCAATGTGTTGCATATAGGGAAAAATAATCCATGCTGTAGTTACATGATATTAGGTTACATATTAGGAGTTACCATCCAGGAAAAAGATCTAGGCATCATAGTGGATAAAGCATTGAAATTGTCAGCTTAGTGTGCTGCAGCAGTCAATAAAGTAAACAGAATGTTAGAAACTATTAGGCTGGGAATGGTGAATAAAACAAAAAAATATCATAATGCCTATGTATCGCTTCATGGTGAGACGACACCTTGTGTACTGTGTACTATTCTGGTTGCAGAATCTCAAAAAACATATAGTTGCAATGGAGAAGGTGCAGAGAAGGGCAACCAAAATGATAAAGGGGATGGAACAACTCCCCTATGAGGAAAGGCTAAAGAGGTGAGGGCTGTTCAGCTTGAAGAAGAGACAGCTGAGGGGGGATATGATATAGGTCTTTAAAATCAGGGAGGTCTAGAACGGGTAAATGTGAATCAGTTATTTACTCTTTCGGATAATAGAAGGACTAGGGGGCACTCCATGAAGTTAGCAAATAGCACATTTAAAACTAATCAGAGAACATTCTTTTTCACTCAATGCTTATTTAAGCTAATTTGTTGCCAGAGGATGTGGTTAGTGCAGTTAGTGTACCTGGTATTACAAAAGGTTTGGATAAATTCATGGAGGAGAAGTCTATTAACTGCTATTAAACAAGCTGTCTTGGAGAATAGCCGCTACATTTACTGGTATCAGTAGCATGGGATCTGCTTAGTGTTTGGGTACTTGACAGATACTTGTAGCCTGGATAAGCCACTATTAGAAACAGGATGCTGGGATTGATGGACCCTTGGTCTGATCCAGTATGGGAATTTCTTATATTCTTATGATTTTATGTTCGGATAAATTGAATGAAAAATTAGTGATAGCTTGAATTTCCCAAAACTTACAATACTACAGTCCCATCACATGTGAATATAAGATGTTTGAAACCCATAACCACTCCAGAAAAGCACACTAGTGCCACTAAATCTTGAAAAATACAAATGGTATCTATGTGCCCTATGTACTAATTGAAACATTAATTCAATATTTTTATTTCACAATGATAATTTAGTAGTTGTGCACCCTTTATCCTGCCATTTATCTTCATCAAAGGTTAAAGATAAGATAGCATTCAATTTATCTATAAGTGAGGCACCGGAATCAATATGTTGGATCACATCTTGTAGATATTCATTTAAATAGGAGATCATCTTGAAATTAGAGCAATGTTTGGGGACAATTTTCTCCAGTCCTGTCCTATCTTGTAATAACTCCATTGCCCCCCATCATTTATAGACAACTCTACAGAAATAGGAAATGAGTATATTCAAGAAGTCCATACTCTTCCTTTAAGATCTTAAAGGATTTAAAGCAGCTATCTTGCAAATTATCCAATAACTGAAAAGGTCTTTATTTATTGAATCAGACTTGGCTCTTATGTCCAAAGACATAGTAGTTGCAGATAACAGTAGATTTTTCATCAAAGTAGTAATAGATGAAAACACCTCTTAGTTCCCATCCCACAGCTGGTTCATAATACAATAAATCTTTGAAGTGTGAGAGAGTATTGGACTTCTATCAATCGTAGAAAGGATAGCAGCCCTAGTTGGCATCTCTAGCAAAGAAATCAAACCATAGTCCTACAACTGGCTATTCTCCGAATCCAATCACAATGGTATACATCACTCTCAAACAACCTTCTTATCCCTATCAGTTTAGCAGATAACTAATATAAATACAGATTTGGAAAATCTAATCCCCCATAGACTCTTGAAAATTGTAATGTGTATTTATAGAAACATAGATAGAAATGACGGCAGAAGAAGACCAACAGGCCAATTCGGTCTGCCCAGCAAGCTCTCATACTTATTTTCACATACCTTTCTGTTACCCCGACTGCTGAGTTCAGGGCCCTTATTGGTAACTTTTTGATTCCAATTTCCTTCCACCCCCGCCACTGATGCAGAGAGCAGCGTTGGAGCTGCATCAAAGTGAAGTATAAGGCTTAATGTTTGAGGTTAGTAACCTTCGTAACAAGAAGTTACCCCGATGTTTGTATACTCATACTGCTCAGATCAATGCCTTGTTATATGTTGTCTGGGTATAAAGTCTCTTTTCCTCGTTCCCCTCCTGCCACTGAAGCAGAGAGCCACGTTGGATATGCATTCAAGATGAAGTATCAGGCTTGATTGGTTTAGGGTAGTAACCGCCTCAACAAGCAAGCTACTCCCACGTTTATTTGTTTAACCAGACTGTGCAATTCAGTCATGTTGGTTGTTGTCTGAATGTAAATCATATTTATTAATTCCCCCTGCCATTGAAACAGTGAGCTGCACTGGATATGCATTCAAATGAAGCATCTGGATTAATTGGTTCAGGGTAGTAACCACTGCAACAGCACACTACTCCCACGTTTATTTGTTTACCCAGACTGTGCAATTCAGTCCTTGTTGGTTGTTGTGTGAGTATAAATCCTCTTTTCTTCAATCTCCCTGCTGTTGAAGCAGTGAGCTATGCTGGATATGCATTCAAATTGAAGCATCTGGCTTAATTGGTTCGGGGTAGTAACCACTGCTATTTGAAGAGTTCATAACAGGCATAGGGAATGCACAGAGAAAGGAAACAAAAATGATAAAGGGCATAGAAAAGTTCATTATGAAGAAAAGCAAAACAGATCAGAGAACTTTAGCTTGGAAAAGAGATGAATAAAATGGAAATTTATAAAATCATGAGTGGGGTGGAAAAGGTAAATAGGGAATAGTTATTCACCCTTTCAAACAATAGTAGAACTTGGGGACACTCCATGAAACTAGCAATTGGAAGACTTAAAACACATTGTAGGAAGTAATTTTCACTCAGTGCACAATTAAGTTATGGAATTGAGATGGAGGAATCCTCAGGTTCTGCCATGGAGACTGAGGGGAAACCAAGATGGCCAAACTGACCTGCCGATAGTGAGACGCTGACTGGAACCCAGTCGTAGCTTTCCTCAATATGCCCCACTCTGGTAGGAAGAAAAGGGCCAGAGAATGGGCTTTTCCTGCACAATTGCCATCGTTGGAGATTCGGGGACCTTTGGACTCTCATGTTCACTGCGAAGGACTACAACCGGGGGTGAGCTCACTGGAGCAGAGCCGGCAAGCAGAGGAAGCTGGTTTGCTCCCAAAGCTGTCCATCACAATCTCCCCGGAGGAGCGGCGTCCCCCCTCTAATCCAGCGGAAGCACATGCTCTGAGCCGTCCAGTGGGAGAGTTGGCCGAGAGAGAACATGGAGAGGTTGTTGTGCTGCTGGGCTCAGCATCTTCGCATAAAATGTCAGACCTGGAACCAGGAAAGGAGGAGGCTTCACCTGCTGACAGAGAAAGAAAGCAACGGGAAGAACCACTGTTCCCTCAAGCCGTTTTTCAGTCAGTAGCACTGGTAAGATCAGCTTCCATTACTCTGGATGTACTGTGGGATGCTATTCAGGTCTTGAATCTAAATTTGGCCATCCAATTTAAATCAGTTTCAAACTCCTTTTCAATGGTGGATTCCAAGATTTAAAAAAGTGGAGGTAGAGGTGGCAGAAGCAAAAGGAATGTATGAGTTAAATAAAGCTGAAACAGGAAAACTGATGAACTTACAACAAAATTTGATTAAGGAAAATCAAGTTTTGGCATACAGATTAGAAAACTTGGAAAATCAACACAGGGCAAAAAATCTACATTTTATTAATTTTCCTAGGGATCCAATAGTTCCCCCTCTAGATACGTGGAGACAATATCTGATGGGAAGTTTGAAGATATCGGAGAAATTAATTCCACCTGTTTCTTGTATATATTACATTCCCTTTTTCAAGAAAAAGGGCTGTGGACAAATAAATGGTGTCGATGAACTATCTCCTATTGCTAGTTCTCCATTAGATGTAACAGCTTTATTGGAAACCACTCAAAAAGAACTCTTAAAACCTGCAACATTATTAGTTTCCTTTTTATTGGATCAGACAAGGATTGGGTTCTTAGGCAATTCTTTCATCATAAATCTGAGCTTTTTTAGGATATGAGAGTCTCAGTGTTTCCAAGCTTCTCTAAACAAACCCAAAAAAGGAGAAAACAATTCTTGCTCCTGAAACCAAAGGTTTTGGAATTGGGAGGCTTTTTTATACTTAAGTTTTCCTGTAAATGTATAGTAAAGTTGCATAATGTTTCTTATGTTTGTTTTTCCAGTCTTGCCGATTGACTACTAATTGACAAATAAAACTGTATCAACCCCATTGTTTGATAACCATCAAAGACAGGATGAAGGGCCACCCAATATATAAAATGTCCTTCAGATAGTCAGTATTACCTAATTTGTAACTTGTTTACTATTGCCTGTAAATTTGATCGTGTTGTTTCCCCCATTAGAGGACTTGGAAGTGGTAATTTACCTGTATAATGACTACTAAAGTAGTGGAATTATAATTTTCCTTTGTACCACAGAATTTCAAATCAAGTGTATTGCCTTGATATGTATATAAAAATGCATAAATAAAAATTAAAAAAAAAAAGTAATGGAATCAATTGCTGGAGGATGTGGTCAAGACAACTAACATAGTGGGGTTGAAAGGAGGATTTGATAATTTTCTGATGGAAAGGTCCATTATAGTTATTAGCCAGGTAGACTTTGGAAAGCTAGCATTTACCCCTGGGAATGTGATACAAGAAATAGATCAACTTTTGGGGATCTGATGGGTACCTGTGACCTGGACAGGCCACTGTCAGAGACAGTATGCTGGACTTGATGGACCTTTGTCTGACCCAGCATTTCTTAGGCTATGTTCTAGGACAATGTATAAAAAGTAAAATATGGTGGGTCCATCTTTGAGGACCACCATCCAACAGCTTGAGCATGCCCTGGATCCTCTGTGATCTATGAATAGATTTATACTTGATGTGCTAAAGTGGGTGATGAGACCAGGTGGTCTCAATAGAGAGATCACATAAAATAAACATGTTACCTAGCATCTTCCCCACTTTTTGCACCAATACCTCTATCACCCATTCTGATCAGAACAGAATGTGCCTGCCCATATGTAGCCTCCCTCAGTTGCTGGTATTCCATGACCTGATGCTCATCCCTATGAGCAGTCACTAACCTTCTCCATCATAAGCCCTCAGGATACCACAATCCACTGAGAATTTGGCATCTTCCACCCTATACTCCTTCAACAAGCAGGCCATTAAGCCAGCATCTCTCATTGAATGTCATATGATTACCTCAGACCATAGGCATTTTTCCTTCTCAGTTCCTATGGCTCCACTATTCCTCTTCCTGATGCTTACCCTTTGCAATTTTATTCCCCTCTGAAAAACATTTCATGTCTCAGGACCACTATATGTTCCACCTCTCCAGTCATTCTTTCTTCTGCCCAGTCGAATGGTCTTGATATTCAAAATGTTCTTACTTTCATCCAGCCTTCACCTTTCTTCTAAAAACTTCTTATACTCATCTTCTCTCCATATTCTCCTCTTTCTCCTCGTCCATTCAACTCATGATACCAATCCTTATCTGGCGCTCAAAGCAACTGTCACCTCATCTGAGTATTTCAACTTGTCACCCCTTCAGGCTTTCCCCTATCAACCCTTCCTTCTTCTCTCCCTTTTTCACATTTTCTGGCTCTGCCTACTCTATTTCCAGTAAGCTTGCTGATATGCATGGCTTCTTTAAGAACATAAGAACATAAGACTTGCCATACTGGGTCAGACCTGTTTCTATCAATGATCAATCCAGGTCACAAATACCTGGCAGGATCCCAAGGACTAGATAGATTCCATGCTGCTTATCTGAGAGATAAGCAGTGCCGTTCACCAAGTCCAAGGTATTAATCATTTATGAACCTTTCTCTCCAGGGACTTGCCCAAAACATTTTTAAACATAACACTAATAGTTTTCATTACATCCTCTGGCAACAACATTTTTTTCTTATTAGTATTAAATGTATCAACTAGTAACTTCATTGTGTGTTGCCTAATCTTTATACTCTTTGAAAGCATTTACTTGTTCCATTCCCCTCACTATTTTTTAGACCTCTATTATTTCTCCTCTCAGCTGTCTCTTTTTCAAGCTGAAGAGTCCTAATCTCTTTAGTTGTTCCTCATAGGGGAATCATTCTAACCCCTTTATCATTTTGGTTGCCCTTCTCTGTACCTTTTCGAATACTGCTATATCTTTTTTGAAATGTGGTGACCAGAACAGCCCACAATATTTAAGATGAGATCATATCATGGAATGATCAAGAGGCATTTTTATATTCCCTATTTTATTCTCCATTCCTTTCCAAATAATTCCTAGCATCCTGTTTGCTTTCTTTGGCTGCTGCTGTACACTGAGCAGAGGATTTCAACATGTGATCAATGATGATGCCTAAATCCTTTTCCTGAATGGTGATTCCTTGCGAAGAATAGCAAGTGTGTGAGCCCTTTCTGCTGCAGCATAGTTGACACAGCCTTGAGGGCAAACCCATGAGGCCTACACCAGCAGCTGGTGAACGTACCCTGTAGCAGGACAGACTGGAGCTTCATCTTTACCATCCTTCTCCCACGCAGGTTCAGCCCTTGGTTCAGGCAGCCAGCATGACTCAGGTGGGTCCCTAGGATGGTGAAGATAACTAAAGATCAGAAGCATACTGGGGTCAGGGCAGACAGCAGACTAACAGAGTCAGAGACAGGCCAAGTTCGGGGCAGGCAGCTAGCAAGCTTTGTCAGGTCCAGGCAAGAGGTCAGATCCAGGTGGCAGGCAATTGTATTCAGGTCTTAGTAAGAAGTCAAGATCTGGAGAGTCAGGCCAAAGGTGGATGAAGACACTGGACAACATGGATAAGATAAGGCAAGGTTTAACAAGGTGGGCTGGATGAGGAAAGCTGAAGAAGACAAGGCTAGAGAAGACAAGGCTGGATGAGGCAAAGCAGAAAGGCAAGACTTGACAAGGTTCAGGAACACAAGAATCAGGAATGCTAGGCATCATGCACTGCAAGGCAAAAGACTTGTTGTTGAGGCAAGGAAGAGAGGAATATCTGAGCATTAAATAGGATACTGGGATAGGTCATCACTAGAGGCCGTAAATCGGCTTTCTCACCACAAGGCCTTTAAGGTGCACATGCCTGAGGATGACAGGGAGAAGAGGGGGAGCAGCATCCTGACAGTGACCCTACCACATGGCACTCTTTGGCAGAGTCCGGGACCTTGGCTTGCACAGGGTAAGTGAGACCAATCACGGGGCCTGTCCTCCGGTAGCCAAATATTACACTCCTAATGTGGAACCTTAGCTATAATTTGGAGTACTCTTCCCTAAGTGCATCACTTTGTACTTGTCCACATTCAATTTCATTTGCCTTTTGCATGTCCAGTCTCCAAATCAAGATCTTCCAAATCTTCCGCTCTTCCTTGCCTCTCCTCTAGCCAACCACACCCCCCCCCCCCCCCTCACCAATGAGGTCAGAGATCTCGGCTTCACCCTTGACTCGGATCTCAATATGAAAAAACCCATCAGCATGACAATCAAAGAGGGCTTCTACAAGCTACAAGTCCTCAAAAAACTCAAACCTCTCCTCTTCCACCATGATTACCGCACAGTGCTACAATCCCTCATACTCTCCAAGTTGGACTACTGTAACTCCCTCCTCACTGGACTGTCTGCCTCCACCTTAAAACCCCTCCAGCTGCTACAAAACGCAGTAGCTAGATCTCTCACAAACATCAACCGCTCAGCACACATCAACCCTATACTAAAATAACTCCACTGGCTCCCCATACCACACCGATCACAATACAAAATTCTCATCTTATTTCATAAAACCATCAACAACAAAAACATCAAATGGACCAACGACCCTCCCCAACTACTCCACAGCCAGAAAAATCTGCGATCTCAAAACATGGGTCTTCTTATCATTCCCCCCCTCAAACTAGCACACCTCTCCTCTACCAGAAAACGCACTTTCTCTGTAGCTGGCCCCACCCGCTGGAACAGGCTTCCCCCCCAACTCAGGCTGGAACCCTCCATCCACTCATTCAAAAAGAAATTGAAAACCTGGTTATTCCTAAACGCTTACCAATATCCCACTTAACCCCTCCCCTCCACCCTCCCCCACCGCTCCCCTCCCACCCCCACAGCCCACCTCTAATCCTTCCCCCTCCTCCGCTCTCCTTGCTTTTAGACCCCTCCCGCCATCTCTATACATACCACATCTAACTTTGAGACTCTCCTCCCCCCCACTTACCCCCATTAACACTCACCGTCTCTCCTGTTTAAATGTTTATATTGGTTACATGTGGCCCCTCAAGGCTTACCGCCACTCGATTATTAAAGTTTGCTCCCTAAATTCTCGTTACATTGTACACTTAGTTCCAACCACAGTTATTTTTAAATGTAAAATAGTACGACCTCTTGTCATACTATTCCAATTGTTGTTATGTGCACCGACGTGATATACGCCAACGAATGTCGGTATATAAAAGCAAATAAATAAATAAATAAATAAAGGTCCTCATGCAATTTCTCACAGTCCTCTAGAGATTTAACTATTTTGAATACTTTTGTGTCATCAGCAAATTTATCTCTCATTCCCTCTCTCATCTTGCTTTGACTGAGACATGGCTTTCCATGAGGAATCTGCTTCTGTTGCTGCTCTCTGTCATGGAGGTTATTACTTCTCCCGTATACCATTTTTGGTAGGCCATGGAAGTAGTTTTGGATTGCCACTGTATTTCTTTTGCAGGTTTCAACAATTTATTTTGCCATTTCATGCTTATTCAATCCGCCTTTTCACCTCACATTCACTCCAGATAGCTGTAATTTATCATCCTGCTGATAAGTCCTTCTCCTCATAAGAACATAAGAACAAAAGAACATGCCATACAGGGTCAGACCAAGGGTCCATTAAGCCCAGTATCCTGTTTCCAACAGTGGCCAATCCAAGTCACAAGTACCTGGCAAGTACCCAAACATTACATAGATCACAAGCTACTATTGCTTATTAATTACCATCACTGCAGTTTATGAATTTATCCGCTAGCAACTTATCCAAACCTTTTTTAAACCTAGTTACACTAATTACTGTAACCATATCCTCTGACAATGAATTCCAGAGCTTAACTATGCGCTGAGTGAAAAATAATTTTCATCAATTTGTTTTACATGAGCTACTTGTTATTTCATTGAGTGCCCCCTGGTCCTTCTATTATCTGAGAGAGTAAATAACAGATTCATATTAACTTGTAGAGATGTGAATCGTGTCCTCGATCGTCTTAACGATCGATTTCAGCTGGGAGGGGGAGGGAATCGTATTGTTGCCGTTTGGGGGGGTAAAATATCGTGAAAAATCGTAAAAAATCGAAAAAACGTAAAATCGCAAAACCGGCACATTAAAACCCCCTAAAACCCACCCCCGACCCTTTAAATTAAATCCCCCACCCTCCCGAACCCCCCCCCAAATGACTTAAATAACCTGCGGGTCCAGCGGCGGTCCGGAACGGCAGCGGTCCGGAACGGGCTCCTGCTACTGAATCTTGTTGTCTTCGGCCGGCGCCATTTTCCAAAATGGCGCCGAAAAATGGCGGCGGCCATAGACGAACACGATTGGACGGCAGGAGGTCCTTCCGGACCCCCGCTGGACTTTTGGCAAGTCTTGTGGGGGTCAGGAGGCCCCCCCAAGCTGGCCAAAAGTTCCTGGAGGTCCAGCAGGGTCAGGGAGCGATTTCCCGCCGCGAATCGTTTTCGTACGGAAAATGGCGCCGGCAGGAGATCGACTGCAGGAGGTCGTTCAGCGAGGCGCCGGAACCCTCGCTGAACGACCTCCTGCAGTCGATCTCCTGCCGGCGCCATTTTCCGTACGAAAACGATTCGCGGCGGGAAATCGCTCCCTGACTGCTCCCTGACTGCTACTGAATCTTGTTGTCTTCGGCCGGCGCCATTTTGAAAAATGGCGGCGGCCATAGACGAACACGATTGGACGGCAGGAGGTCCTTCCGGACCCCTGCTGGACTTTTGGCAAATCTTGTGGGGGTCAGGAGGCCCCCCCCAAGCTGGCCAAAAGTTCCTGGAGGTCCAGCGGGGGTCAGGGAGCGATTTCCCGCCGCGAATCGTTTTCGTACGGAAAATGGCGCCGGCAGGAGATCGACTGCAGGAGGTCGTTCAGTGAGGCGCCGGAACCCTCGCTGAACGACCTCCTGCAGTCGATCTCCTGCCGGCGCCATTTTCCGTACGAAAACGATTCGCGGCGGGAAATCGCTCCCTGACCCCCGCTGGACCTCCAGGAACTTTTGGCCAGCTTGGGGGGGGCCTCCTGACCCCCACAAGATTTGCCAAAAGTCCAGCGGGGGTCCGGAAGGACCTCCTGCCGTCCAATCGTGTTCGTCTATGGCCGCCGCCATTTTTCGGCGCCATTTTGGAAAATGGCGCCGGCCGAAGACAACAAGATTCAGTAGCAGGAGCCCGTTCCGGACCGCTGCCGTTCCGGACCGCCGCTGGACCCGCAGGTTATTTAAGTCATTTGGGGGGGGGTTCGGGAGGGTGGGGGATTTAATTTAAAGGGTCGGGGGTGGGTTTTAGGGGGTTTTAGTGTGCCGGCTCACGATTCTAACGATTTATAACGATAAATCGTTAGAATCTCTATTGTATTGTGTTCCATAACGGTTTAAGACGATATTAAAATTATCGGACGATAATTTTAATCGTCCTAAAACGATTCACATCCCTATTAACTTGTTGAAGTCCTTTCATGATTTTATAGACTTCTATCATATCCCCCCTCAGTCATCTCTTTTCCAAATTGAACAGCCCTAAATTATTTAGCCTTTCCTCATAGGGCAGCCATTCCATGCCACTTATTTTGGTCTCCTATCTCTGCACTTTCTCCAGTGCAGCTATATCTTTTTTGAGATGCTGACTTTGACTCCTAGTTTTCCTTCTGCCTGTCTCCATAATTCTCTTCGCTTATTCTTAGGATCTTTAACCTCCATGTTTATGACACCACATTTTTGTCTCAACACCCTGCCTGACTGCACCCATCATCCCCCTCCGGACCCACCCACACACCCCATTCCCCCCCCCCCTGCACCCTGACCCTACTCACCCCCCACCTCCCCTCCTAACATTTGCCCACCCTCTAGCCTCCTAGCATTCCTGAAACCTGTATATATATACTATTTATGTTAAACTATACTATTTATGTTAAACTATTTATACCGCATACTAGCATTCCTGATACCTGCATATAGATACATTCTATGTTAAACTATTTATACCGCCTTCTTCTCTTCAAATTATAACCACTCTTGTTTCTTAAGACATAACGGAATGTTTACCATGTTATCTTGTATATTGTTTCCATGTTATAATGTTAAATAGTTAATATACCATGTTATATTGTAAAATAGGGCGGGACCCCCGGGACCCCCCCCCCCTATTTCCCAGTTTCCTGTAAACCGATGTGATATTTCGATCGAATGTCGGTATATTAAATAAATAAATAAATAAATAAATAAATAAATAAATAAACATTCCTCACCTTAACTTCCTTATTTTACTTTAAATTATGCTCTACTTATGAGATTGATCAGCATAGCTATTGCCTTAGCCATGTCCTTTCTTCTAACTGCACTATCTCAGGCTTGTCCATTACTGTTCTTTGATGATAATCTATCTTTCACACTTAACTACCCTGCCTCTCAGTTTTGTCAAATTATCACCAACATCTCTGGGGATATCCAGGTTACTGACTCCTGCATCCTCTCAATTACTGTGTTATCTATCCTGTCCTCTATAACCTTGTCAGAATCTGTTGATGTTTCTTATTATAAAACTATGCTTTCTTCTAGATTGGACACTCTTGCTTCACCCACCAATTTAATGGGTGCCATATCCCAACCTTGTCTCAGTTCCTGGAACTGATCTGCTGAGTGTTACTGACTGAAATCCTGATCCCATGTTGAACTCACGCATTTCAAATGCATGCTCAGTGCTCACCTCCCTTCTATCAGTTATAGGGATGTGAATCGTGTCCTCGATCGTCTTAACGATCGATTTCGGCTGGGAGGGGGAGGGAATCGTATTGTTGCCATTTGGGGGGGTAAAATATCGTGAAAAATCGTTAAAAATCGTTAAAAATCAAAAAATCGAAAAAATCGAAAAACCGGCACATTAAAACCCCCTAAAACCCACCCCCGACCCTTTAAATTAAATCCCCCACCCTCCCGAACCCCCCCCCCAAATAACTTAAATAACCTGCGGGTCCAGCGGCGGTCCGGAACGGGCTCCTGCTCCTGAATCTTGTCGTCTTCAGCCGGCGCCATTTTCCAAAATGGCGCCGAAAAATGGCGGCGGCCATAGACGAAAAAGATTGGACGGCAGGAGGTCCTTCCGGACCCCCGCTGGACTTTTGGCAAGTCTCGTGGGGGTCAGGAGGCCCCCCACAAGCTGGCCAAAAGTTCCTGGAGGTCCAGCGGGGGTCAGGGAGCGATTTCCCGCCGCGAATCGTTTTCGTACGGAAAATGGCGCCGGCAGGAGATCGACTGCAGGAGGTCGTTCAGCGAGGCGCCGGAACCCTCGCTGAACGACCTCCTGCAGTCGATCTCCTGCCGGCGCCATTTTCCGTACGAAAACGATTTGCGGCGGGAAATCGCTCCCTGACCCCCGCTGGACCTCCAGGAACTTTTGGCCAGCTTGTGGGGGGCCTCCTGACCCCCACGAGACTTGCCAAAAGTCCAGCGGGGGTCCGGAAGGACCTCCTGCCGTCCAATCTTTTTCGTCTATGGCCGCCGCCATTTTTCGGCGCCATTTTGGAAAATGGCGCCGGCTGAAGACGACAAGATTCAGGAGCAGGAGCCCGTTCCGGACCGCTGCCGTTCCGGACCGCCGCTGGACCCGCAGGTTATTTAAGTTATTGGGGGGGGGGGTTCGGGAGGGTGGGGGATTTAATTTAAAGGGTCGGGGGTGGGTTTTAGGGGGTTTTAGTGTGCCGGCTCACGATTCTAACGATTTATAACGATAAATCGTTAGAATCTGTATTGTATTGTGTTCCATAACGGTTTAAGACGATATTAAAATTATCGGACGATAATTTTAATCGTCCTAAAATGATTCACATCCCTAATCAGTTATTATACTTGTCAAGCAAGATTATGTCCATTAAACATATATCCTTGCCTTCAGCCCCCTCCATCTGTTTTCCACAATCACTTCCCTCCTCAAACTATCTGTCTCCAATTTCCCCCTTCATTCTCTACCAAGACTATGGCCGACTTCTTCAATGAAAAGATTGACAAACTTAATCATGAATTCTCCATCCCCACTTCATTCACCTCCTCTTCATTTGGACCCTCCCACATTTTCCTTTTCTGAAATCTTGGAAGAGGAAACTGCCTCCTTATTTATCCTCCTCCTAACTCACTACTTGTTCCTCTAACCACATTCCTTCCCAGCTCCTTAGTTCTATCTCCCTGCAATAATCCCCTCCATCTGTCACATCCTCAGTCAATCACTTGCCAATGTAACTATCCCATCTTCTTTCAAACATGCCTCAAATAAACTCTCTCTGAGCATGGTATGAGTTATATTATAAGAAATTATTTCAAAAATATGAATATGGATTTCCAGGGGCAACCAGTAAGGATTTTTCCTGATTTGGCTAGGGCAACTCAAGTAAGAAGAGAGGAATTATTGGTTCTCCGCCAAGATGCTTTGGCTCTTGGAGCCTCCTTTCTATTAAGAAATGCAAATGCTGTGATAAATTAGATAGTGATTGTTATATATTCTTTGCTCCAGGACAGTTAAAAAGTTTCTTAGATAAAAGGCAACTGGCTTCCTTAGCTATGTCCTCAACAGTTTAAGTATTGACTGACTATCTTTGTATAAGGTCTGGATAAACATGTTATGTCCTTTTCTCCTTTTTTATTTTTCCAGTTATTTCTCCTATTTTTTTCATTTTCCTCCCCTTTATCTTATGGTTGGAAGGTCTAAAATTTGGGAGAAGATTTACTATGTGATTATGACTTGTGATTAGATTTGATTATCTCTTAAATATTTATGTATGTATGGGTACATTTTAAAGCCTGGTGCATGCAAATACTGGGAGATACATGTGTGGCTGGGCTGTACGTGCACTGATCACATTTTCAAAATGGCCCAGCTACTCGCATATCTCCTGGTACACGCAGAAGTGCCGGGGTCTGTAAAAGGGGCGGGCTGGGGGGCAGGGTCTGGGTGGGGTGGGGGCCAGCTGGGACAGCAGCCATTAGGGGAAGTGTGTGCTGGCAGCTGGTCGGTGCGTGGAACTTACTACAGCTCAGGAGAGCGAGTAAGTTTAAAAAAAAAAAAAAGGTTATTTAGGGGTTTAGGGGTCAGGGAGAAGAGGGAGGAGAGAGAAAAAGGGAGGAAGGGTAGATAGGGGGATAGGGAAGTTTCTTCCCAGTCCGCTCCTTAATCAAGTGTGCATGTGCACCAGGGTATCATATTTTATAAAATGCGTGTAGCAACGTGTACATATTATAAAATCGCGAGTCCATGTGAGCCGTGTGCACATTGACACACATGCACATGTTTGAAAATCTACCCCAAAGGTTTTTCTTTGTATTTATTTTGAAACTGATAATTAAAAAGTTAACACTCTCTCTAGGCCCTATCTGCCCTTCTATCATCCCATCTTCCTCCTCCCTCTCAAATCCAAACTGCTTGAATATGATATTCATCACTACTATGACTAACATCCCAGGCCATACTGAATCCACTCCAGTCTGGCTTTTGCTCTCTACGTTCTACAGACACCAATTACCTCTGTCTGGCTAAGGTCAAAGACCTTTACTCAATCATCATTACCCTTGACCTATCTGCTGCTTTTGGCATGATTGATCACTGTCTATACCTTGACACACTGTACTCCTTTGGATTTCATGACTCTACTCTATCATGGTTTTCTTCTTACCTCTTACAACTTATGTTTATTGTATCTTCTGTTGGTTCTTTCTCCAGTACTATTCTGCTATTGGATGGTGTGCTTCGAGGTTCTTTTCTGGGCCCTCCTCTCTTTTCTCTCTACACTTATCCATTTGGAGTTCTGATCTTCTTCCATGGTTTTCAGTATTGCTTTTATGCTCATGGCTCCCAGATCTATGTTTATACCAGAACGTTCACCAAGAATCCAGTCCAAAATCTCAGCCTCCTTGTCTGAAATCACTGCCTGTATGTCCCACCACTATACTTTAAACTTTATGAGGTCCATATTCAAGTGCATTTAGCCAGCTAACTGAGAAGTGGTGAGACAGTGGTGAGATAGTGATGAGTTCCTGCAAAGGTTTTCTTTCTTGTGCAAGTGAAGCACATTACTTTGGGAGCATGCACAATGTAGGGGAAGGATTGCGCAAGATGATGTGTAGAGAGTGAGGCAGATGGTGAGGTATGTTGGTGTGCAGCCTTTGAGAGTATTCTATGTAAGCAATGAAATGTTTAAGTTTTCTCTGTAAGAAGTAGTGAGCCAGATAATTGGGGGGACTCATCTGGTTACATTTTAGCAGGCTATCTTATTATCCTGCTAAAATTTAGCCAGATAAAAAAAGAGGCATTCTGTGGTGGAGTAAAGTAGTCAAGCTAAGTTAGCTGATTTTTGGCTTACTTTTGACTTGTAATGCAGAATGCTGTATTAATAAAGCTGCAGCCCTATTTTCCCAGTAATTAATTGTTGTCTACTTATGTTTGTGGTGGGCGAGCTGGCAAGGGAGGCTTCTAGTGCCTATGTTATGCTACTCAAGTGCAATTAATTATTTCTCAATAATCTCATTTCTTAAGATTTTATTCCTCATCTTTATTTAACACTTTTTCACTTGATCTTACATTTTCCAGGAGATGTACATCTCTAGAAGAAATACAGCCAAGAAATAGCCAGGTTTAGATATTAAGGAATATATAGTAACATTGTAACGATGGCAGAAAAAGACCAAATGGCCCATCCAGTCTGCCCAGCAAGTTTCATATGGTAGTAACCATGGCTCTGTGCAGGTTACCCCCAAGCCTTATGTTAAGAGCAGTAATATTTATAGACAATGCAGCTTGAATATGCTTTGCATTTGGTCTTGGCCATAGAAGCAGTCCTATGATTTTCCCTGATATCTATGTATAAGTACCCCGGACCGTGGAACTCAGGGCCCAACGTTGGCTGTCTTCTAAATCCAATTCCCCTTTTCCCCCACCACCATTGAAGTAGAGAGCAATATTGCAATTGCACCAAAAGCATCAAGGCTAATCAGTTAATTTTAGTAATCCCCATGCCTTCTGATTAAGGGTAGTAACTGCCGTTCCATGCAGGTTACCCCAATGCACACTTTTCTTTATTTCCAATCTCTAACCTTTAGGGATTTGCAGTGTTTATCTCATGCCCTTTTGAATTCATTTACTCTTTTCATCCTCACCACCTCTTCCGGAAGTGCATTCTAGGCATAAGATTATCCTTTGTACAAAATAGCAAATTTCACAACTGAAAACAGAGTTTCTCTATAATGTTTAACTGCTATCATACCTTAAAACGTAGAACAGTTTAGCTTGATTGAAAATGTACATGAAATAGCATTTTAACAAAAATATTTTTTTAAATAGTGGACTAAGGAGTCCTTTTACTGATTTCCTTTGTTTTTGTTTTTCTTTAATTTTTAACATGCTGCATATTTTGTCAAATCTCTCATTTCCTCGGGCTTCCTTTCTTTGACACTTATGCACTGGTACACTGTATACACAGTGAGGGGAAATCATTCACAGAGGATGGGAAATGAGCCTTTTATTGTTATTATCCTTTGAACAATCCAACAAAATTGTAGAAATTTACTGGTTGTTAAACAGCTTTGTTCTCTTTTACAAACTATGCGTGGCTCCCTGAGGCATCCACTTCATAAAAAAATTCAATACTCTATCACTGGCATTCAAATCAACAACAAAACACCATTGTTGGTAACCCTACCTCCCTGCGTCTGCTTTCCCACAGCATTATTTCAAGTTTTATTGTTTGCATATTATATGGATACATTTATGAATTTAGAACTCTAAAAGTCAAAAGACAATTAAATATATAAAAAACTTTTTTAAACACCTCCGTAAGTGCATAGATTTACAGCAACTGTGTTGTGGCAAATGTGTAATGGACTATGTCAATATTTTACTTGTCAATGGTGCTACATAAGGTAATTTGTCTTGAGTTTCTTCAGAAAGATGCCAGCAATAAGTATCTTATGGAGCACCATTTACATGTTTTACATGTTTAAAAATGTAAGATGTTACACTGTTTTTCATGGCATGATATAATTAGTATGCAAAAGTAAAGACCTTTCTCTGGACTACAGAGCCCTTTAAGAACATTTTGGCTGTCACCACACACATATAAAAAGCATGACATGCAATAATTGTATAAAAGAATGATCTCCGCAGCAAGCTGCAGACAGTACATCATGGTTATTCCAATGAGCATGTCCTGCTAAAATATTGACATAGTTCATTCCATATTTGCTACAACACAGAGGTGAAATATGACTAAGCAATTACAAATTATAAAAAACATATTACAGTTTTGGAGAACAAAATCCACCTTCAGGAGGTGGATAGTCTCCTGGTTAAAGGTTTTACACCACACACACACACACATATATATATATATATATATATATATATATATAATATACCAAAAAATCAAATAATATATAATTGTGAAAGGTGCTCAACAAACAGACCCAAAAACACTCTGAAGGAGTGAGAAAAAAAGCATTAAGGTGAATGAAAATAGTATCAATTAAAACAGTACAACTTTATTGATATCTTCTCAAAATAAATAAAATAATAGAATACTTTGATCTTCCTACATAATATTGTGTCAAACAAACAAATACTAATATGCATCTATGGGTTTAACAATAAACTGCTGGATCCTTCCTAATAAAATATTGAGATAGATAACTGTGCACATGACAAAATTACACATCTTAACAATATAGTTACAACATAGACAGCTCCAAATGTTGTATATGAACATCAAGTAATTACAATATGTGATGATCAAACAGAAGTTTTGCAAAGTTGTTACAGTCTGAAAAATCACATCACAATATTTTAACACAATAATGTACATTCACACTACATACAACAAGGGAAAACTAGTACAATAATATAGTGAATTTATCAGCATTCATTTTTCTAACCGGCACACATCCACGGGTTAGGAAAACAGATGCTAAATTTATCAGCATCTATTTTCCTAACCGGAGCACATCAAGCTAGGTCGAGAGTACATTGTACAAAATCTCATGTTTGTGTATTTTTCATCACTCCAAATTTCATAAAATCTTCACTGATGTCTACTGTGCTGATCTTACCTCTGACTGTGTGTGTAAAACTTCCCCCCAAAACCACAGCCACTACCAAAACCTCACCCTGAATTCAGAATGCCCCTCTTACAGTGGTATAAAAAGTTGACTAATATGTTGCTTCCCCTAAGGTGCTCTCTCTCTCTTGTCTCTCCCTCCTTCCTCTCCCCCAGAACGGGATTTGTGATATTTATCGCAAATCCCGTTTTGGTCATAACACACAGCATAACGCCAGGACAAAAGGTGTAGTTATTTCTGATGATAAATCCCATGATAGTGTGCACTATGCTATCGCATGCAAAGTTAAGCACCCCTAATTTTCATTTACGCCACCCAAACTCCTCCCAGTTAACTAATTTTTTAAAATTTGCATCTTGCAATGCGTTATTTATCACATGTGTTATGGCGTTATCATGGCCATTAGGGCGCTAACGCCCATGATAAGGCCCTAATACGATTTGAAAAATGAGTTTGGAAATGATCCAGCAATTTAAACTCTGGAACATTTTCAGCATCTCCCAACATTTTGCTATTATTTCTGTGACTCCAGTTTTCAAGATCTTCCAACTTCTCCTGTTCAGCCTACTACTCTCTCTAGCCATACAAACTGTGCCTCCAATGTCTGCACTTTCTGACTAGTCTCTATGCCCTGGTCTCAAGGTCAGTAAACTGCCTAGTAAACTTGTAAAATGTAACATCTGTTACTGCCACAGAAGTATTGAGCTTTTCTAACCTACACTCCTTTGCTGATATCAATGCACAGAGACCTCTCTAATGACCTCTGCTGTTTGCAGCCCTTGGGCTTCACCGAGTCCTCTGCCATTTTGAGATCAGTCGCCGTTAATTTTTCCTTCTCCCATTTAGAGAGCCTGCTAGTCATAACTTTCATCCAACAACCATAAAACCTGTCTAGGATCTTACTGTAGGTAAATATACCTTCCTTAAGCTCAAAATGTATAATAATCAAGAAATGTTTAATGCAGATTAAGGGTAGCACCTGGAGCTTCTCTAACCTACGTATGAGCAGCTCACTGCATCATGTCATCTCTTCATAAACACAATTATAATAAAGTACTTAAATGTATCTTGACATGTTAATAACAAATGGGCTGTCCTTTTTCACACTTTGGAGGCCATAGACCAGTTAATTTTTTTAAGCTGTACAAGTTCTGTATGATTTAATTGCATGTGTGCTGTTATTATTTAAATTAGAATAGGGTAATCTGAATTCACCTTGTTTGTCTTGAGAAACTGTTCTGTTAAAGCTGCCAATATGAACAATCCTTGTTGATAGGGTGCTATCCTCACATAAAACAGAGGGAATGATGTACTATAGTGCGGCCATTAATGTGTGTAAATGCAATGTTTATATAGTTCAACACGCATTGCCAAACTTATAGACTCACGGTATATATTTGGGAGCATCATACCGCCTCCTCTTTTTGTCTTTTAGAACATGAACTGTGTTCCATCAACAGACTAACGGGGTATCATTTAATCATCGGTCCTTCTTTTTTAAGCAATTTTACAACATAAACTTCCCCTTTGTTTTTGAAGATCTTGAGATTACTTCGTTTTGCTATTTATAAGGCTTCCTTTTGTGTAAATGCAATGTTTAACATATGGACTAATGCTATGTATTTAATGATATCCAAATGATACAGAGAGTAAAGTGCACATAATTTACATATGGATGGCAATGCATAAAAACTTAATTTCGTCTTCCCCAGATATAGCCTTTTTTTGTGTGTTGATATATCTACAGAGCAATTTGGGTAAGTGATGTTTTATTACATTAATAGGTAATCAGTAATTTTACATGTTTTATTTTAAATCTCTATACCTCATCAGTGTAAATGTATTCTCGTTTATTCCTTTTTTTTATTTGTATGACCCAGAGTTATCACAACTTCACTTAATTTGTGACATCTAAATGAACCGTGGAGTTTCAAAAGGCTTTTGTCTCTGTGTATCTGTAAGTGCACCAAGCTTTCAAATATTTGCATGCAGAAACTGATACTTTGGGACAATGTAATTGTTGAGCTTTCTTTTATAATTTACTATTTTTACCTACAAAGGCAAGACTTTTTCTAGGTAGTAACTCAGTGCTTCTTTGTTATTGGTAGCTTTGGAGGCCAATTAGGGTTACTAACTTTTCCATAGACCATGAATGGACATTTGAGGACTGAGACGAGGGTGGTGCCCCATCCCTTCCTCTACATTAGCATAAATTTGCATATATTTCTGCCCTGCTCCTGTCTGCTCTCTTTTTCCTCTGTCCCTTGTGCCTCAACTATTTCTCTTTCCCCTCCCACTGCCCTCATCTCTCTCTGTCCTGTCTCCTGTGCCCTCCTGTGTCTCTAGTCTTTTCTAGCCTCCTCCAGGCCCTGCACCCCATCTCTCTCCCCTTATCTTCCGTGCCCTCCTGTCTCTTTTCATCCTTAGCTGCTGTGCCACTCTCTCTTCCTCCAACATCACCTGTGCCCTATTGACTATTTCCTTCCTCCATCTCCTGTGCCATCCTGTGTCTCTGTCTCTCTAGCCCTGGTGACTCTTCTGTCTCTCCCCCTCCTTCCTTCCATTTATCTCCTCTGGCTCTCTCATCCAGCCTGTGCACCTCCCTCTCTATCTCCCCCATCCAGTCTTTACCTCCAACCCCACTTCACATCTCCCTTCTCCAGTCCCAGTATCCTTTTATTTTTCTCTCCCATCCCTTCCTGTTTGCCTCCTCTCTCATCTGAGGCATTCCTGAGATGTGCAGGAAGCACTGCTGGAGCAGCTGTGTTCTCATCCCCTCTCCCCACAGTAAAGAGAGGATGTGGGGCAAAGAGCAGCAGAGAAGCTGCTAATGAGAGTGTGCTCAGGTGAGATCCCACCACTTCCTATAGTACAGGGAGAGGAGATAGGGCAGGGCTGCAGCTCTACTCTCATGCTGCTCCTTCTGCCTTAGTCCCCTCCCCCGCCTGTAAACAGGGCTGTAGGGGAAAGGAGCTGCCTGCCACTGGAGTCAGATTTTTAGTGTCCAGTCAGTACTTCTGATCAGACATGGTATAAGTGAACAGAAAACCGGACTGTCCAGCTCAGAAATGGGTAGTTGGCAACCCTAGGTTCAATGTACTGAAGTGCTCTGAATTTCACATAAAAGTTGTGATTTAACAAATGTAAAATTTCTATCAGAACTTGCTTGCAAATAAGCCTGTTAGAAAATGTACACACAGAAGATTTTTATGGATAACATTGCAAAAAAGATAACTATACCTTGCTGAGGTGTAGTTATCCTTTTAGCAAAAAATGGCCTATGAAGGCCTTGTCATGCATATTTAGCACTGTGAATATAGCTATTGATGCTTTGCATAATTTTGCATTGCAGCAGCTCGTTAGCTTTGAATGTGTATAAAGTTTCTCAAGAAAACTTATGCTTCTAAGTTATGCACATAAGTTTCCTACATGACTAACCAAAATAACTTGCAAACTCTGCTTCGTGATTAAAAAGGGAAAATTGTGCCCTTAAGTCCAATTTATGCATACAAGTTGCCATTTATATGCATAAAGTGGACTTTGTGAAAGTCAGTGCACTTTAGTACATCAGCCCTTTGTTTAGCTCTGCAGCCTGTATTTTGTAGTTAAATCATTTTCAAGAAAGTGGGGTTGTTTTTATTCCTGCATACTTGTAATTGAACAGGGGGCTGTAATATTTGTCTGCAGAAACTGCTCCTTTGGGACTTTGTATGTTTATAATTGTCTCTGATTATTTACTGTTTCTACCTAGAAACTATTGATGCACATTCATTTTGTTACTTTATGGCACATACATTGATTGTGTTTTACATGCATAAGCAATGAAACAAAACAAAATGAAACAAGAAATGCAATGAGAAAAAGAATGAAAGAAAATAAAACTTTTCAGTGCACACCCAATACTGAAACAGGACTTGTGCTTGAATTCAGTAACTTCTTTGCTTTTGCTGGCTAGTTCCTTGCTTCCTCTGAATCCTCCCCCACACCAATTAACCAAGGGGCCAGGCTCTTTCTGTAACCTTTTCTTAGTTAGGCAAAGTGGTTCATGCATTCAAATCTGGTATTGAAATTACTCTATTTCCTAGCAGTCACAATGGGCAAATAGGAAAGGAAAGCTTTGAAAGAAACATCAGTCCTACATAACTCCTTCAATGTGTTGGCAATCAATGAAAGCCGCAAAGATTCATCTGATGAGGAAGCTCAGTTGAACATAGATAGAGCTCAATGGTGGTGTCAGTGGATTCCAGAAGAGGACGAATCCATCAGACTAATGTGTTTAGTTCTTTCCAAGGAAAGATAGGTTATTAGTGGGGTGCCTTAGTGATCAATCTTGGATTAGTTCTATTCAATAATTCCATAAATGATATTGCAGAGAGGTTAATCTGAAGGGTTTCCCCTTTTTGAAGAATATACTAAAATCTACAAAAGGGTGAACAGTCTTGAAAAAATGAGGAATGATCAAAGAAAGCTTGTGAAGTAATCGAGCTAAGATTCAATACAAAAATGTTCAGTCATGAATCTGGGATATAAAAATCCATTGGAACAATACATAATGGGCCTGATTTTAAAAAGCATTTACTCGAGTAAAAACCAGGTTTACTGGAGTAAATTCACTTTGCTTGAGTAAGTGGGTTTTTGAAAATTGCTACAATATATGCCATTGACTTGTCTATAGGATTTACTCACATAAGTGCACTTTACTTGAGTAAATGGCTTTTGAAAATTGCTACAATAGTAGCTACATTTACACATGTAACTCCTTTTGAAAATTACCCCCAATGGGAGGTGAAGCAGACACAAATGTACATTAAACAAGAAAGATATTTCAGGGTCATTATAACTGATGATATAATGACAATGTGACAGGGGAATGATCAGACCCAGAGGAATGCTAGGAAGGATAAATAGGAAGAGGTATAACCGATAGGAAAAAGGTGATAATTGTTAGCAACTATTTCTACCCATCTTAAATAAATATAAAAGACCACAGAGCAAAACTATCAGCAAATCCAGTAATCTTATTTTGAAACCCATTGCAGTGTATTTTCCTTAGGCCTCACCACCTAAGAACTAGATAAAGAACACAAAACTGAAGCATAGTGACAAATTATAAAATCTATACAATTACCAGGGATAATGGTTCAGACTAATTCCCTCCAATGTCTTCTGAATGCTCTGGGTGGGGGGACAAAGACTCGCTAATGTTTATATGATTTGTCCCATGCATTCCCTTATCTATTGGCATTTTCCTGCCCATCTCCATCCCCAGATCCTCCTATGATCTCACTTGCCAATCACTCTTCCTTGTGGAAAGTGCCTTCTGCATTTAAGGTTGCATATTTCTGTTTACAGTTTGAATGTATCACGCAGATTAACAAAGCATCTGGCGTAGCCCTAATTGTTCTTAGCCTGCATTATCTGCCCAGGTATTTTAGAACAGCTCTGCATTGAATTTGAGGTGAGATCACACCAGCCTAATTTTTCTATCATTTCATTATCATCACACATACATACATACTGCAACAATAATGTCTCTGTGCAAGTCATTGGTGAGACCTCATCTGGAGTACTGGGAGTCCAATTCTGTAGTTGCTCCTCCAAAAGACTATAGACAAAGTAGAGTAAGTCCATTGAAGGGCTACCAAATTGGTACAAAGATTTTACCAAAGAACCTATGAAATGAAACAAAGACCTAAAGCATACTCAAGAGGTGAGAGAGCAGGGGATATGTCGATATTCAAATGATTGAAAAGTAGAAAGAATGTGCAATAAGCAATCATTTTTAGAAGAATGCAAATGTTAGAACAAAAGAACAGGTAGATAGTACCTGTAGATCTCAAAACTTTTCAATTTGTTACACAGTCACCTTCTTCAGATCCCCATATTTAAAAAATGATTTTAGAACAACTCCATTAATTTTATATAATATACAGTACATTGATAAGGTATCATATTGATAGGAAATTGCAATTCTGCAATTAGCATTTTTATATTCCAAGAGGGCATTTTATATTCCAATTAGGAATTATTATTCTTTCAAATTAGAGATAGCTTGCAGATAACACATTCAATATTTTACTACTGAGGTAGCTGAAAGACTGTATGCAATGAAATTCACACTACAGGTTTCATGACAATGACTAGGTAATTTTGCATTATGGATGTAAATATATTCAAGAGAAGAAGAAGAAAGAAAAACAAATATATAAAGATTCCTCTTCTAATTTTCCCTACTATCACTTAGTATGGCTACCTAACTCCTGCATATATTTCTTACCTTTCTAAAAAGTATTTCTAGTATTTCACAGGACATATTCTAAGTAGTATCATAAATTATTCTCAGCATTTCCTTTAGCTATTAATTACATTATTATTTATTAATTAATGCATTATTCTCCCATTTTTACCTTTGATAATTTTAAGTTTCAAACCATTGTTGTTGCTGCTAGCTCATGCTCGGGATATATATTTGTGGCAGAATTTTCATTGCTGGAAGAACCCATGTATTTGCTACCACTTAGTAATTCTGGATAGGTGGGATAAATGCTCTTAAATAAAAAAGTAAGTAAGTAAGTAAGTAAATAAATAAATAAATGATAAATGTAGGTGAAATAGCAATAACTGTGGCAATCATGACACCCTCCTTACCCATTCTCCACCCAACTATGCATGACACAGATTTTAATGGCTGCAACCATTTATTAGATGCCTGACAAGGGAATCTAATTTGAGTGTTCAAGCCTGACTGCACCTATCCTAACCCATGGGAGGTGCCATTAGATCTCTCTGTGACTGCTTCCTGCAGGTCACCCAATGCCCACCTGTGGTTCACAGTTCCTTATCAGATCAGCAAAGTCACAGAAGATGGCCCAACTAGTCAGGCTGCTACACAGCGATTCTGCTGGCCTTCTCTACTATGCAGGGTAAGCAGACTCCCAGGTGTCTTACTGGCTTAACCCCTGGGTTGGGTCATTGCTTTTGTTCAAATCCCCAACCCCCTCAGGTACCCCCACAATACTTATTCTCCACTTCCCCCAATGCAATGCTTAAGTGCCCCAGGGTATCAGGTGTAACAACAAGACTAACATCAACATGAGCAACCAACTTAAGCTTCAGTTGTTAAGACCTTTGAGAAGTATTCTATCCAGCACATAACTGAGAATTGTGATACACTCATTGATATTGGAACATTTGGATTAATGTAATGTCCTTTATGTAGGAATGCCAAAATATTTAATTCAGGTGCTTCACTTAGTGCAGAATGCTGATGTTAAGCTGGTGAATGGGATGAAATGATCTGTGAGGATTCAAGTGCATATGAAGCAGCTTCATTGGTTGCCCATTGAGAAGAGAACAATTTTTAAATAGTTAATATTGATTTTTAAAGCTAGTCATGATGATAGTCATTCTTTAGAAGGAAAGATCAAGTGGTATACTTCAACTCGGAGGTTATGTTCTTCAACTCAAATGTTGCTTGAAGTATCAGCCAACAGTGAACATTGGTCTAGTAAGAACAGAACAAAATGTTTTTTATGCAGAGTCTACATACCGGAATGCCTTATCTTTGGATATTTGTAGGGCACAAGAATATTTGATTTTTTTGAAAGAAGGTGAAGGCTTTTTTATTTGCACAGGTTTAACAGACTAATTGATTTTATTTATATTGTTCTTTGATTATATTTTAATGTTATCATACATAATTATATGTTGTATGTTTTATTTTCTTAAATATGTTCATTGGTAATCGACAATGAATTTTTGATAAAATTGTTTTTCGGATTCTGAGGTATCAGATGGTGTGTGAACCCTGGGCCGAAGTGAGAGGTGTTCCCACCCATGGGGAGGAGCCCCATGAGACTCACTGTCGGGAGGCTATGTCTCAGTTAAGGAAGGCACAGAATGAATAGAGTCTTTATTAATAGAGATAGAAGCACTACCCCTGGAGCGGGAGGTGCCAGAGAGAAATGGTCACACAGGCCCTGAGACACAGGGTTGAAGGGATAGGTAGTGCCCTGAGGGAATACCTCCGTAGTGCTGGTAGTAGTCCGTGAAGCGGGTACACTGGAGAGGTCTCTTTAGCGATGGTAGTGGCCCGCGGAGCAGGGTACACCAATGATGTCCTCGGTAGTGATGATAAAAGCCCACAGAGTAGGATATACTGATGAAGTCTTCAGAAGAAGTGACAGTGGCCCACAGAGTGAGGAGCACAGTTGAGGCCCAAGGTGGAAGTGGTAATGGCCCGCAGTATGGGGTACACCGGTGAGGGTCCTCGGTCGGTCTGGTCGGTCGGTCCGTAAGGCAGGAAGCGCCTGTGAGGTCCTTGGTAGCGTAGTAGAGCAGGAACCTCTGACGGAGCTCTCTGTAGTGGTGGTAATGGCCCACAGTGCGGGGTTCATCCGATAGGCACGTGGTAGGTAGGAAGTGATCCGTAGAGCGAAGTACTCACAAAGAGCAAGTTAATTCCAGGAAGCCCCGGGGAATGGAGCAGATGAAGTTCCAGGCAGCAGGCCCTCTGAGGAGTGGATAGCCAGGATGAGAGAGAGGCCCCCAAGGAGCGGGTACCTAAGATGTCCTCATCGGAACTGGAATCTGGAACGCAGGTCCTCAGGAAGCGAGGCGGAAATAGCAAGGATGAGACTCTTTGCCAAATCATCTTCGGAGAGGGCCAGCAGGTTTAAATATCCACAGATCCTGATATCATCTGGAGGGGACACCCCCGAGGTTCCCACCATGACGTGGATATGATCAGCCTATGTGCGCGTGCGTGCACCTAGAGGGACCAGATGGCAAGATGGCAGTTGGCAGCATCCGTATCGGCCCGGGGAGGCCTGGAAGCAGTAGGTAGGACATAGGTGGCTAGCAGAGGCTGGCAATCTACCCCATGGAGTCGGGGAAGTGAAGAAAGAGATGAGCAGAAGTGGTCACAGCCGTCTGTGACCAACAGACATAACAACTGTGGAATATTTGATAATTTAAATAAAATACAAAACAAAAATAAAATTAGTTATCATGCATATGATTGTCTTACTAATATAGCCATCCATAGCCATTACAAGTCAAGTTGGGAAGGAAAGCCTCAGGGCAGGCAGAGAAAGAAGGGGATCAATAGGAGCTGACAGGATTTAAATCTCCTTCTATCATAACCTAGGGAGAAAAAGGTGTGCTCAGGAAGGACAAGGGATCAGCAGAAAAACTGAATGAATTCTTTGCTTGAGTCTTTATGGAAGAGGATGTTGAGAATATACCATACCTGAAACATTCGTCAATGGTAGAGATTCTGAGCAACTGAAACAATTATCTATGACAATGGATGATGTAATACATCAGACTGACATACCAAAGAGTCACTAATCACAGGCTGGATGGCATCCATCCCATAGTTCTAAAAGAACTAAAACATGAAATTGTTTATAAGAACTTAAGAACATAAGAAAATGCCCAGAATCCTGTTTCCAACAGTGGCCAATCCAGGCTACAAGTACCTGGCAAGTACCCAAAAACTAAGTATATCCCATGCTACTGATGCTAGTAATAGCAGTGGCTATTTTCTAAGTCAACTTGATTAATAGCAGGTAATGGACTTCTCCTCCAAGAACTTATCCAAACCTTTTTTAAACAACTGCACTAACCACATCTCCTAGCAACAAATTCCAGAGTTTAATTGTGCATTGGGTGAAAAAGAACTTTCTCCAATTAGTATTAAATGTGTTACATGCTAACTTCATGGAGTGCCTCCTAGTCCTTCTATTATCCAAAAGAGTAAATAACCGATTCACATATATCTTTTCTAGACCTCTCATGATTTTAAACACCTCTATCATATCCGCCTCAGCCGTCTCTTCTCCAAGCTAAAGTGAACAGCCCTAATCTCTTTAGTCTTTCCTCATAAGGGAGCTGTTCCATCCACTTTATCATTTTGGTTGTCCTTCTCTGTACTTTCTCCATCGCAACTATATATTTTTTGAGATGTGGCAACCAGAATTGTACACACTATTCAAGATGTGGTCTCACAATGGAGCGTTACAGAGGCATTATGACATTATCCGTTTTTTTCACCATTCCCTTCCTAATAATTCCTAACATTCTGTTTGCTTTTTTGACTGCCGCAGCACACTGAGCCGACAATGTCAACGTATTATCCACTCTGATGCCTAGATCTTTTTCCTGGGTGGTAGCTCCTAATATGGAACCTAACATTGTGTAACTACAGCATGGGCTATTTTTCTCTATTTGATCATTTGTAACATTTCATTAAAACAGCCATGATTCCTGAAGACTGGAAGGTAGAAAATATGACACTGATTTTTTAAAAGGGCTCCAGGTGTGATCCGGGAAACTAATGATCATGTACTAGAGTTGTTCATAAAAACGAGTAGTTGCAGGGTTTCATTTAGGAATTTCAGTTTTCAGTGTTTACATACATTGTAGTTTTTATGGTGAGGCTTCTAGAAACATATTTTAAAGAAGTGGTATTTTGCATGCAATTTCCACAAATAACATCTGAAGAATGGCAATGTTTAGTTAGACTTCATTTTATATGTTCACTGTCAGGTTTGTTGGTAATTTGCTTCAGTTCACTTATGGACAACACTTTGAGGAACACAGCCAAGTAAATGAGCAAACTTTGGGAAGGTAGATCTTACATCGCAGCTATGAGAGTATATATCTGCGCTTCGCACATCTTGCAGTGAAGTCAGCAGAGCTTAATACATTTAGTAGTGCATCCAATATTACAAAATAACATAAGAAATTAAGATATGCCTTACTGGGTCAGACCAAGGGTCCATCAAGCCCAATGGCCCATACTGTCTTCAACAGTGGCTATCCAAGTCACAAGTACCTGAAAAGTACCCAAATATTAAATAGATCCCATGCTACTAATGCCAGCAACAAGCAGTAGCTATTCCCTATTGATTCATAGCAGTTTAGAAACATCTCATCCAGAAACATATCCAAACCTTTTTTAAACCCAGCTATACTAACTGCTTTATCCACATCCTCTGACAATGAAGTCCAGAGCTTAATTGTATGTTGAGTGAAAAATAATGTTCTTTGATTTGTTTGAAATGTGCTACTTGCTAGGGATGTGAATCGTGTCCTCGATCGTCTTAACGATCGATTTCGGCTGGGAGGGGGAGGGAATCGTATTGTTGCCGTTTGGGGGGGTAAAATATCGTGAAAAATTGTGAAAAATCGTGAAAAATCGAAAAATCGCAAAACCGGCATATTAAAACCCCCTAAAACCCACCCCCGACCCTTTAAATTAAATCCCCCACCCTCCCGAACCCCCCCAAATGACTTAAATAACCTGCGGGTCCAGCGGCGGTCCGGAACGGCAGCAGTCCGGAACGGGCTCCTGCTCCTGAATCTTGTTGTCTTCAGCCGGCGCCATTTTCCAAAATGGCGCCGAAAAATGGCGGCGGCCATAGACGAACACGATTGGACGGCAGGAGGTCCTTCCGGACCCCCGCTGGACTTTTGGCAAGTCTCGTGGGGGTCAGGAGGCCCCCCACAAGCTGGCCAAATGTTCCTGGAGGTCCAGCGGGGGTCAGGGAGCGATTTCCCGCCGCAAATCGTTTTCGTACGGAAAATGGCGCCGGCAGGAGATCGACTGCAGGAGGTCGTTCAGCGAGGGTTCCGGCGCCTCGCTGAACAACCTCCTGCAGTCGATCTCCTGCCGGCGCCATTTTCCGTACGAAAACGATTCGCGGCGGGAAATCGCTCCCTGACCCCCGCTGGACCTCCAGGAACTTTTGGCCAGCTTGTGGGGGGCCTCCTGACCCCCACGAGACTTGCCAAAGTCCAGCGGGGGTCCGGAAGGACCTCCTGCCGTCCAATCGTGTTCGTCTATGGCCGCCGCCATTTTTCGGCGCCATTTTGGAAAATGGCGCCGGCTGAAGACAACAAGATTCAGGAGCAGGAGCCCGTTCCGGACCGCTGCCGATCCGGACCGCCGCTGGACCCGCAGGTTATTTAAGTCATTTGGGGGGGTTCGGGAGGGTGGGGGATTTAATTTAAAGGGTCGGGGGTGGGTTTTAGGGGGTTTTAGTGTGCCGGCTCACGATTCTAACGATTTATAATGATAAATCATTAGAATCTCTATTGTATTGTGTTCCATAACGGTTTAAGACGATATTAAAATTATCGGACGATAATTTTAATCGTCCTAAAACGATTCACATCCCTACTACTTGCTAACTTCATGGATTGCCCCCTTGTCATTGCATTATCTGATAGAGTAAATTACCATTTCACATTTACACTTTCATGATTTTGTAGACCTCTATCATATCCTCCCTTAGGCATCTCTTCTCCAAGCTGAACAGCCCTAACCTTTTTAGCCTTTCTTCATAGGAGAGCCATTCCATGCCCATTATCATTTTAGTTGCCCTTCTCTGTCCTTTCTCTCATCAACAATATCTTTTTTGAAATGCGGTGACCAAAATTGCACACAGTATTCAAGGTGTGGTCTCACAATGGAGCAATACAGAGGCATTATGACATTCTCCATTTTGCCATTGATTTCCTAATAATTCCTAATGTTCAGTTTGCTTTTTTGACTGCCATGGCATACTGAGCAGATAATTTTAATTTAATATCAATTATAATACCCAGATCATTTTCCTAAGTAGTAACACCTAAAATGGAACCTAACATTATGTAACTATAGCACTGGTTATTTTTTCCTATATGCATCACCTTGCACTTGTTAACATTACATTTCATCTACAATATTGACACCCAATCTTTCAGTTTCATAAGAACCTCCTGCAATTTATCAGAATCTGCTTCTGATTTGACTATTCTAAACAATTTTGGGTCATCTGCAAATTTGATCTACTCATAACCCTTTCCAGATAATTTATAAATATATTAAAAAGCAACTGTCCATGTACAGATCCTTGAGGCACTCCATTGTTTAACTTTTTCCACTGTGAAAACAGACCATTTCGTCCTCCTCTTTGTCTTTTAATCAGATTGCAGTCCACAATAGGACATCCCCTCCAATCCATGACTTTTTAGTTTTTTTTTAGAATCCACTGTCAAATACCACCTGAAAATCCAAATACACCACATCTACTAGTTCACCTTTATCCACATGTTTATTCACCCCTTCATTGGATAAATCCATACTGGTTGTGTCTTATTGAATTATGTCTATCTATATATTCTATGTTTTTACTTATTATAATAGTTCCCAAGATTTTTCCCAGCACTGAAATCAGGCTCACTGGCCTATAGATTCCTGAATCACCCCTGGAGTCCATTTTATATTTAATGGTAACATTGGTTACCTTCCAGACTTCAGGTGCACAGATGATTTTAATGATAGGCTACAAATTACTTGTAATATGTCTGAAATTTCATTTTTGAGTTCTTTCAGAACCCTGGGATGTTTACCATCTGGCCTAGGTGATTTGCTATTCTTCATTTTGTCAATCTGGATTACTAAACCTTCCAGGATCACCGTAATTTGGGTCAATTCATTTGAATCTATACCCTTGAAAAACATCTCTGGAATGGGTATCTGTCCAATATCCTCCTCAGTAAACACTGAAACAAACAATTCATTTATTCTTTCTGCAATGGCTTTATCTACCCTAAGTACCCCTAACTCCTCAATCATTTAACCATCCAACTGACTCTCTCACAGGCTTACTGCTTTGGATATATTTTCAAAAGTTTTTATTATGAGTTTTGCATCTATAGCCAACTTCTTTTTTAAATTCTCTTTGGTCCTGTCTTATCAATGTTTTATATTTAACTTGATAATGCTTATGATTTTTCCTATATTCTTCAGATGGATCCTTCCTTCAATTTTTGAAGGAATATATTTTAGCTAAAATAGCCTCTTTCACCTCACCTTTTAACCACACTATTAATCGTTTGGCCATCGTTCCACCTTTCTTAATGAAAGGAATACATGAGGACCATGCTTCTAAGATAGTATTTTTTAACATGCTCATTGTACACTCTTAACCTTTGTAACTACACCTTTCAGTTGTTTCCTATTTTTCTCATTATATCAGTTTCTCTTTTGAAAGTTTTGTGCTAGAGCCGAGGATTTACATATTGTCGTCTTTCCAGTTATTAATTCAGATTTGATCATCTATGATCACTATTGCCAAGTGGTCCCACCACCATTACCTTTCTTACCAAATCCTGTGTCACACTAAGAATTATATTTAAAATCTCCCTCTCTCATTGGTTCCAGAACCAATTGCTCGATAAAACTGTCATTAATTCCATCCAGCAACTTTATCTCTCTAGCATGTCCTGATGTTACATTTAGTCAGTGAATATTGGGGTAATTGAAAATATTACTGCACTACCAATTTGCTTAGTTTCCCTAATTTCTCTTAGCTTTTTATTGCCTGTCTCATCATTTTGGCTAGGCGGATAAGAGCATAAGAACATAAGAAAATGCCAAACGGGGTCAGACCAAGGGTCCATCAAGCCCAGCATCCTGTTTCCAACAGTGGCCAATCCAGGCCATAAGAACCTGGCAAGTACCCAAAAACTAAGTCTATTCCATGTTACCATTGCTAGTAATAGCAGTGGCTATTTTCTAAGTCAACTTAATTAATAAATTAATAAGTCAGCTTCAAGCAATAATCTTATCGAATATAGACTATTGTAATTCTATCTTACTAGGTCTCCCTGCCTCCTCCACCAAACCCCTCCAGATGCTCCAAAATGCGGCAGCCAGAATACTGACCAACACCAGGAGAAGAGACCACATCACTCCCATTCTCAAAAACTTACACTGGCTGTCAATACAATTCAGAATTATTCATAAATCCATCACCATTATCTATCAAGCCATTCATCATCATGCTCCACTTAACCTACAAATCCCGCTCAGACAACTTACCTCATCCAGACCAATTAGAGAAGCTTACAGAGGATCACTACATGTACCACAAACCAAATCCACACATTATTGAGCATTTAGAGACTGGGCTTTCTCTACAGCGGGACATGCAATATGGAACTCCATTCCCCCTGATCTGACACAAGAACCATGCCTTCTAACATTTAGAAAATGGCTTAAGACTTGGTTGTTTAAACAAGCCTTTCCAGACCCTCACTGATTCTCAGCATCATCTATAGAAAGACATTTCTGAATACTGTAAATAATTATACCTCTGTCTGTTAAGTTACTATAGCTTTGTTTCTTCTTCCCCCAGTTGAACAGCCTTGTTTTATTGCAACTGCATTGATTCTCTTCACTTGTTCAAGGTTCAAAGTTATTACACCCCCCTGTTATTTGTAAACCAGCATGATGTGATTGTATCATGAATGCTGGTATAGAAAAACTCCAAATAAATAAATAAATAAATAAATAAATAAAGGCAGGTAATGGACTTCTCCTCCAAGAACTTATCCAATCCTCTTTTAAACACAGCTATACTAACTGCACTAACCACATCCTCTGGCAACAAATTCCAGCGTTTAATTGTGCATTGAGTAAAAAAGAACTTTCTCCAATTAGTTTTAAATGTGCCACATGCTAACGTCATGGAGTGCCCCCTAGTCTTTCTATTATCAGAAAGAGTAAATAACCGATTCACATCTACCCATCTAGACCTCACATGATTTTAAACACCTCTATCATATCCCCCCTCAGCCGTCTCTTCTCCAAGCTGAAAAGTCCTAACCTCTTTAGTCTTTCCTCATAGGGGAGCTGTTCCATTCCCCTTATCATTTTGGTAGCCCCTTATAAAACTGAATCTCTCTTCCCTGCACCATTATCTCATCCATGCATTGAGTCTCTGGAGCTCTGCCTGCCATTGGGGACCGGCGTGTGGAACAAGGTGCATTTCAGAGAATGCTACCCTGGAGGTTCTGGATTTCTGCTTTCTAGCTAAGATCGTAAGTTTGGCTTCCAGAACTTCACTCCTACATTTTCCTATGTTGTTGGTGCCCACATATACAACAGCAGCCGGCTCCTCCCCAGCACTGTCTAAAATTGTAACTAGGTGATGGGTGATTGCTTCACATAGTTGGTAGTATGTCTTCCTATGCTTTATTTTGCTTTAGGCAATGTATGTAATTATTTATTTATTTATTTACTTTGTTATTTTGAATAAAAAACAAAAACCCTTCTGATATCCCTATAATGATTCTGAGATAACCTCACAAACACTTAGGGATGGATTTTCAAAAGGTTACATGCGTAACCGGCCTTACACACACCAGGCCTATTTTCAAAAGGCCCGGTGATGCGCATAAAGCCGTGGGACAAGGGTAAGTCCCGGGGCTTTACTAAAGGGGTGGTCTTGGGATTGGGCAGGGCCAGAGGCTCCAGGCACAGCGGCTATTTGCCACTGTGCTTGGGAACATGCGCTAGAAGTCGGCCGGCATGCAACTTACTTCAGCCCCAGGGCTGAAGTATGTTTAGAAACAAAAAAAAGAAATTTACAAAGGTAGGGGGGAAAGGGGGGGAGGAAGGGGAAGGGAAGGGAAGGGAAGGTGGGGTGGAGGGTAGGGAAGTTCCTTCACTGGGAGGGAAAGGGGGAAGGCAGAGCAGCTCAGAGCGGGCTTGGTGCGAGCAAAGTGCACAACTGTGCACCTCTTGCGCGCGCTGACCCCAGATTTTATAACATGCGCGCACATGTTATAAAATCGGGCATAAGTGTGTGCACACCAGTAGTGAGAGCACATGTACACCCACGCACTCCCTTTTAAAATCTACCCCTTAATGTTGAAATTACAATGCAGAACATTGGGTGAAACCATGGGACTAGCAGTAACACTCTGTTGTGTCCGTTGGTCACAAACGGCTGCGACCGCTCTACCTTACCTCTTTTTCTCCCCTTTCACTTTCTTTGGGCAAGATGGCTGCCTCTGTTGCCGAGTGCCGAGGGCCTCAACGTTTCCAAACCATCATGGGCGTCTCCATCCGCCATGCTCTCTCCTGTGGCCTCCTAGGGCGCGAGCACGCACATCTCCTACGCTCAAATACACGTCTTGGTGGGAACCTCGGGGGCAGCCCCACCGCATGACGTCAGTACCTCCGGGTATATCTACCCTCCGCCTCTGCTTTGAGTTAGTAAAGACTTTACTTCGCTACTCTGACTGCTCTAAGCTGCAAGCTTAGACACCGCTTTCACGCTAAGGGCCTCGCTCCAGTAAGAATTTCTAGACACCTGCTCCTCCGGGGTCTCGCACTTCCAACTTCCCTTCGGGCTCCCTCACTAAGACAAATGTTCCTTGGGAGTTTTTCTCTCTATTCTACTTTCAAGATATTGGACCATTGGGTACTCGCTCCTCGAGGGCCCATCTACCTTTATATCCTGCACCACGGACCTTCGGTTCCACCATTCTACCACCAGGAAGATGCCTTCGTTCTGTGAGTACCTCTATGATCTGGCGCTCCAACTCCACCCACCATTTGGGTGAGACTATACTTCTCAACCTATTGAACATACTGGGACTTCGTGGATCAGTGCCTTACCTTCCTGCTCTCACCATCTACCTACAGCAGTACAATAAAGACTCTATCCATACTGTGTCCGCCTATTGCAGTGGTTCCCCATGGGGCCCCTCCGCGTGGATGGAGTCATCTCCAATGCGACCAAGGGTCCACAATGCCACAAACACAACACACGCCTTTCCATGAACTATTCTTATCTAAATAATGCTTTAATTAGTTTAAATATGGAAGTTGTGCTCCATTATAACATGAGAGAGACATCTGTTATCTGATACCAGAAATCCTGAGATATACTGTATGTACTAAAGGCCGCCAGCAACACAATATTTGCAGGACATGTTGATTTACAAAGTAGGAAATGCTCACAGATCCCCCTACTGACCTAACCATAGGTCACCTGATTGACTTGATCTATTACTGGTGAGAGGTTTATGAAGTAACCACAGGTTTCCCGATCAGCCTGCTGATTTCAAAGAGGAAATTTGATTGTCAGGGAAAGAAAATATAACATATTGTGCTATATTTTCTTTGTTTTAGGTTGTGAATTAAATATGCAAGTTACCTTGTTTAGTTGTCATAATTTTACATATCCAATTCATACTATATACCATAACAATGTGGTGGCTTTTAGCTGTGATAAAATTGATCAAATATCACAGAAATGTGATAAATTTTATTTGATTTAATTTTTATGTTCTTTTATATCTGAATCCAGGATAGGATTTGTAACCATCTAGATAAGGATTTCAGCCTTCAAGATGTAGCTGGCCAAGGCCAAGTAAAAACATTTCTCTAATTAAGTAGCAGCTCCAGCAGCATAAAAGCCTCGCTGGTTATTTATCACAAGAGATGCTGAGGCTGCAGAAGCTCTTTCTTTGGTTCATTGGAAAGTGCCAAAATAAACCTTGCTTGAAACTTTTCACTGGTATGACTGAGCCATCCTGCTATTTCACCTACTCCAACTAATCCACATATGCTAATCTTTTTTCTGAATTGATGGACAGGGTTTTAGCCATCTTAATTTATTAAAAAAAAAAAAGTATCTAATAGTAAAATATGATGCAATCATGAAAATAAATTTCTTGTGACTTTAAAAAAAGTGACATCTCTTTCTTTGTTGTTTTATTAAGGCAGTTGGGAATATAATATTGCCAAGTATAAACAGTTATTCTTGCACTATATATGCATGCAAATAAAAAAAGAAAAATATTCTAAATTATAATTTACATAAAATTGGATTATATAACCTATTCTGCAACTTTTTTTGGGGGGATAAAAGTTTTGAAGGAATTCCCATTCAAAGAAATGTAAGACTTTGTGCTTTATAAGATTGTTTTAACCTGGCAATTCAATGCCAATGGCAATCAAAAAAGACACAATGTTTTAAAAACTAAATACAAGAATGCTAGAAGGTATAATTGTAGCAATAGCAGAATAAATAAATTAATGGCTCTAATCTCCTGGAAATGACATATGATAATATCTGCTTGTCAGAATGTAAGAAGCACATCCTTTCCATTAGCTCTTTCATGCAGCAAGCACAGTTGGAACCTTTCATGTTGGTGTACAACACTGCAGTTTTTGAGTTTGATGATCTATTAAAAGTGAAACCAAGTGGGAAAAGAACTCTGTTTACAAAACCCCATGTTGACTACATCATAATAACATCTTTGTAGTGAATATTTGAGAATACAACCTAGTAAAGAGATGTTTGATTAGTGTCTCCAATAAATGCTCTCTGGTGGGAAACTGTGAGATTAGGCCAGTAACCCATAATAGATAATAACAATGCAAGCTCATGAAAAAATAATGAAAGAAAAATGCGATTAAACTCTAAATCTCAGAACACAATGGTTTTTCATGCTAAAAAAAATTGTTCCCACATTAGGGGAGTTAACAAACCTTTTAGCATAAATACAGAATAGGGATGTGCATTTGCTTAAAATGAATAAGGAATTGAAACCAATTCAGGCAGATTTCTTTTGGATTATGACTAATGATATGAATGGCCAGTGTCTACTGCATGCATATTCATTTCCCATTAAAGTCTATGGGAAAAGCAAAACTGCAGGGGTTTTCTTTCTTCTGAAGGCAGGTAGCAACCAGTGATTTCACACTTGATCCTAGACTGACCGGAGCTGGAGCTGGAAGGGAGAGGGAACAAGCCGAAAGTAGGACCAGTCAAAGTCAAGCAATTTGTTTTTAGCCAGCATATTCTAGCTGTCATATGCATGGATTAATAGTGACTTCCTCTAATATTTTTCTAACTGAAAATTAGATCAGACATGCAGCACCATTTTGAGATCATTTGTCTCTTGGTGGGAAGAAAGAGGATAGCTAGATTTTGAGCTCTGAGAGCTCAAATATTGAAAAACAACAAAAGATTGAGAAAAGACTTAGCCCTAGGAAAAATGAAAAATCCAGCTCTGCCGTTTCCTTTTCTCACACATACTTTGCTACTCTGTGTCAAAAATATTTTGTGTTTTGCATGTGATACAGCACACGCACACAGACACACATACATACAGGGGCCAATTTTAAATTTTACGCACGGGGGGGGGGGGGTACATTTGTGCACGCTACCTGGCATGCACAAATGTACACCTGATTTTATAACATGCGCTCGCTGCCGCGCACATGCTATAAAATCCGGGGTCGGCGCGCGCAAGGAGGTGCACACTTGTATACCTTGCATCCGCCGAGCCCAAGGGGAGCCCTGATGGCTTTCCCCGTTCCCTCCAAGGCCGCTCTGAAATCAGAGCGGCCTTGGAGGGAACTTTTTTTTTGATCCCCCCACCTTTCCCCACCTTTCCCTTCCTTACCCTATCTAACCCACCCCCCGGCCCTACCTAAATCCCCCCCCCACCTTATTTGATGGAATTTTGCCTGCCTCTGGCGCCGGCCATCCATTGCTCCTACCATGTGACAGGGGCTGGCCAATGGCACCGATAGCCCCTGTCACATGGTAAGGGCAAAGGGCCATTGGTGCCATTTTGTTTACTGACAGCCGGCGACCCGAGAGCAGGAGATCGCTCCTGGGACCCCCGCTGGACCACCAGGTACTTTAGAAATGTTTTTTTTGGGGGGGGTCAGGATGGAGGGGGATTCCAAATAACGAGATTTAAAGAGTCGGGGTGGTGGGTGTTTTTTTTCAGCTTGGGACAGCCGAAAAAAAAAAAAGTGGTCCCGCCAGAAACGAAGATTTCCCGTGGTTCTAGTATGAACATGATTCCAGAAATGATTCCAGAACCAATTCACATCCCTACTTATTATATTATTTGTAAAAAGATAAACCCCTTTAAACAGGCAGTGGTCACAGAGCAGTGGACACTCCTAATGAGTGTGTTGAATTTCCATCATGCCACAGGCAATGGGAGGAAGGAGAAGGCATGATGAAAACAATAGCAGAGGGAGAGGAAAATCTTTGCCTCCTTCTGGAAAGACACCTAAAAGTGAATCTTCCAGTACATTTGATAGTAGTACTACCAGCATCCTCCCTCTCATGCTAAAGAGAGATTTTGTTCTCAGGGGGAACCACAGGTATAGAAAGCATTAAGCAAAAAGAAGCTGAGGCTGGAAGATGGGTTCCTGCTGCCACTGTTAGCTCTATTCCTAAGATGCATGGCAGGAGAAAGCAGAGTCAGTAGAAGGTAGCATTGGCACTGGCAGTGGAGGGGCAAGGACAGTACTAGGAATAGAACAGCTAAAACTAGCAGGGTCCTCCTCCCTGATGTCTCTTGAGACATGCCTACAGCAGATTCAGCAAGAAACTATTAATTCAGAGGAATCATGCTGGGGCTTACTCAGAATCAGAAGAGACAGAAAAACTAGCAGCTGTGGAAAGGCTGGAGGATCTAGATGATAATGTGTTATCCTCTATTGAACAGATGGGGAAATAGAATGCAATATTGCTGGGGCAAAGAGCACCCATTATGAAGAAGAGGTAGAGGAGGGCTTGAGTGATGCCTCTGACATTTTGCCTCTCAGACCACTCTCAACTCCAGCATCAGCAGCAGCACCCAAGCCAAAAGAAAGGCAAAAGATGTCCTGTAAGAAATCTAAGGTGTGAGGGCACTTCATAGTGAAGAAGGACCTGAATTTTTCAGCATGCATTCCCTCTTGTAAGTACATCCATAGAGGAAAAATACTGGGGCATCTTGCAAACAGATAAATGGTTATGAAAAGAGAATAACCATTTCCATTGTCTTTAGGGGAGGGCACCAATATTCATTTATTTATCTTAATAATGTGTATATTGCACTATTGCACATTCTGGGTGGATAACAATATTACAGTCATAAAATGTAGAACATTAATAGATAAAATAAATATATGTGTGGCACTTGTTAATAAACATAGCATCAAAATAATAGCGGTGTCTTTGCATACTCCAATGAGATCCCTATCACACCTATCACTTGTCAATAGTAGTGACTATTTGTGCACCTAAAGTCATCTCAAACTCTTGAAAAGCCAGGGTTGCCAACTGGCTCCAGATTTTCAGGACAGGTTGATCCAGTTCTGGTTTTACTCCACTTATAGTATTGCTTTTCTTAGGGAATACAATAGAAAAATTAAATAGGTCCCAGCATGCAATGGGGTAAAATCAAGACTGGATCAACCTGTCCTGAAAATATGGAACTAGTTGGCAACCCTATGAAGAACCTGCAAATAGGTAAACCTTCAACAGTTTTTGAAACCCAGTATCATGTGCTGCGGAGGACCTGGCACCAACTACAACAGCAATTCAATCAATGTGCCTCCCACCGCCACAGTGTAAGTTGAATATCTTTACAGTTAAGTAAGCTACCATATATGGTGGAACTGGGGGGGGGGGGGGCAGGGGGGTTGTGAAGGGCAGGTAATGGCATTGGCCACCATTGACTTTTATGTTATATGGTTATGTATGTATATGGTACTTTAACACCTAAAAATATTGTTATGGATGATCATAGCTACAATGAGGTTATAATAGGTAACATAGGCAGTAGGCCACATTTACATGGAATGGTTGAAGCCTTACTGCTATAAGTATTGTAAATGCTGTAAGGAAGAGATGATAGTTACTTTTAGGGATATGCATTTGTTTTTGCCGAATTGGAAAATTTCAACAAAATTGTCCAATTCGGCATGTTTCGGGGAGCCCGAAAAATGATCGGGATTTTCTCATTTTTTCACGAAAATTTGTTTTTCAGATTAGTGCACACTAATGGGAATTAGTGTGCACTAACTCCTCTTTAGTGCGCGCTAACTCCTGTTAGTGCGCGCTAACAAAAACTAACAAAAAGTAATAAAATCAAACGGTTTTTGTTAGCGCACACTAATGGGGAATTAGTGCGCGCTAACGGGGAGTTAGCACGCACTAACTCAAAAAATGATTTTTCGCAAAAAAAAAAAGACCCGAACTGCAAAAAAATGGCATTTCCTGCGGTGACCGAAAAACGAAAAATGACATGAACACAAAAAATGATTCAAATCTCTAGTTACTTTCCCATGGAATATAAAATATTTTCCTGCTGTTATGTCTATCAACTCGTTGTGCCCTCAGGACTGACTTGTACCTTTTTTTCAGGGTAGTTACAATGACTGTACATGAGGCATGTACAATTACTGTACATGAGTACTGTACATGCACAATTACCGTACATGAGACATGTGTAATTACTGAACATGATACATGTACAATTACTGTACATGAGACAGTCAGCCATGCCCAGCTGACTGTATCCCTTACTCATTAGCATGCATGATAGCAAGAAAAACTACATGCATTTTTGTTGGCTAATGAGTGACTGGAGAAGCATAGACATTGGGAGAGATATTAATGAACAATGCATAGAGAAAGCATAAATGAGGGGTGTTTGCAGGACTGATGTTTACAGCATGATATTCCCACAGCTACATGACTATTGAAGCTGAGTAGCATGGTTCTTCATGGAGGCAAAACGTAGTCATAGTAATCATTGTCACATACCAATATGGAGGTCCAATTAGCACCTACAGAGCACACTCATGGCAGTCTTCCCAATTCTTTCCTATAGATAAAGGACCTGAAGAAGAAGGCCTGGTGGCTGCACCTCAAGAAGAGGAGGTGGCTCAAGTGGCTGTGTGCAGAACTGGCTGGGCCTGGTGGTAAGTGAATCTTCCATGCTAATGGCCAATGTTCTTACATAGATTAAATGTTTTTCCACATTTATGACACTTCATTCTGACCCCTGCTTTTGTTTTAACATGTTCCAGAACCTGAAGAAGAAAAAGGCCTGGACCCAGTTGCTGTAACAGTAGCAGCCACCGCAGGGTGTGTGTGTGGGGGGGAGCCAGATTATCCCCCCCTCCCCCCCCCCCCCCAGCCATGGAACATGAGGAAATGGAGCCATCTCCAGCTGAACAGGCGCACACCAGGCCTCTTCTTATTTCTCCACAAGTAGGGCCTCCTGCCTGTTTTGCCCAGGGACAGATCCAGAAACTGTGTCCGAGTCCTGTAAACTCTGTGTAAGGGGTAGCTCTTCCTCTGCATTCTTCTTCTCCTCTCTCTTTCTCTTCTGAGCTGTATAGATCTGAGTATCCATGCAGCTATTGTAATCATAATGTTGAAAAGAAACACAAATTATGAATATCCTCCTCAATAGCTGTTGGTGCAACACTTGTTTCTCACCTCCTGTTCCTGTCTCTTCCCTAAGTTATACTAAAATCACCAGTGCATATATGAACATCTTTTTCTAGGGCTTAGTCCTTTCAAACCCACATTGTAAACCTGCTAGCCATGTGTTAGTAGCTGACACTTTCCCAGTAAGCATCAGTAAGTCCCAGAAACACTCCCTCCTACCTTCTGTCTTGCTCCTGCATCCAGTAATCCAGAACGAGGAGCCAAACCAACAGTAAACACTCGAGCAAACCGGAAAGTTAGCACTCGCTCGCTTATGCATGCAGTAGCAAATATACACGCGTGAGTTTGGCTAAACACGCCATCGCATAAGCACGAGGCCCTTGTAAATTACATCAAATGCGAGTAAGTCTAGTGTCCGCCCCTGACATGCCTCTTTTTAATGTGTGCATGTTTGTGCACACAAATAGACATATTCACACAGCTACTGGCTACACAAAATTACATGTGCACATACCGGCATTACAAACACGTGCAAGCCAGCAATTTTGCACGTGCACTGCTTTGAAAATTTGGCCTTTAGGGATTAAGACCTGGGTATGAAAAAGGTAGAAAAGGTGCCTTTTCCCAATTTCAAGAAATAATATTTATTTATGTTTTTTTTAATGTTTAAATTCTGAAACCTGGGTTTCTGTTTTGTTTGCAACTTTAATTTGCCCTGACTAAGGGAATTCAGATATACCATCTGGAAAGGAGTTACAGTAGAAACTCTCATTCAGGGAGATCCAATGACCCTTCAAAGGTATTGCATAGAAAGGATCTTCATTCATTCCTGGGACCAGGAGTATATTGGGAAGAAAGGGGGGACCATGGCCAAATCTGGTGTTAGCCACTACAATATCATCAGATATTTTATGAGGAGTTTGGATCAGAAATAAGAAGCCTATTCTTGACATCCAGATCAAAGTATGAGTAATGGAACTTTGAATTATTCCACCTAGACTAATTCAAGCATCGTGTCCACCAATTTGGGATGAAGGTCCAAAACTGTCCCTGAAATTGAGATGAGATGTAGAAACCAAAGATACAATCAAGCTATCAGTACAGAGTTTAGGGGTGTGCAAAGCAAATGTTTTTGATTTGATTCATTCATTTATTCATTTTATAGGGCACATACAATCCGTTCATTAGTTTGAAAGAAAAAATGTTTTTTTGTTTTATTTGTTCATTTGTTTACTGTTAAAGTCTATGGGGAAAACACTGCAGCCTATTTCGGGCTCCAGACTGGGGTTTTCTCATCAATTCTAATAAAACTGGTGGGTAGAAATCATCATAAAATTGACAGCATGGCAACGCATCAAGACTACGTTGCATGAATAGCCTAATGCAAACTAAAACGAGAGAAAGGGACAGGAGTTGTCCAAGACACAGTCAGAGGAGCAAAGCAGCAGCAAGAAGGGGAAGAACACAACAAGGCTTCAAAAGAGGGCATCAACAACAGTGGCATGAACACTCAAAGGCAGCACAAGAGGGGCAAAATGCGACTTAAGAGTGGCATCAACATTCTAAAGCACCATGAAGGGGGAGCAAAGAATAAAAGGTGGCAGGAAAAGCTCCACGGCACCAATAAAGGGAAAAAGTAGAACAAAGAGTGTCATCAACATCTAGGGGCAGATTTTGTAACCTGCGCGCACGGGGTACATTTGTGCGCACTACCCGGTGTGCACAAATGTACACCCAATTTTATAAACATGTGCGTGCTGCCATGTTTATAAACATGTTTATAAACATGTGCGTGCGCACCAACCCCGTATTTTATAAAATACGGGGTTGGTGCGCACAATGGAGGTGCACACTTGTGCACCTTCTGTGCGCCGAGCTCTAGGGGAGCCCCGATGGCTTTCCCCATTCCCCCCACCTTCCTTTCCCTTCCCCTATCTAACCCACCCCCAGCCTTATCTATATCCCCCCCTCCTTGTTTTCAATAGTTATGCCTGCTGGCTGGCTGCCAGCACGCCATCCCCCGGCACAGACGCTGTGCTGGAGGCCTCGGTCCCTCCCCCAGACCGCCCCCAGACCGGCGCCCTGTCCACGACTCCGCCACCTTCCCGCACCTCTTTCAAAGCCTTGGGACATATGCGGGTCCCAGGGCTTGCGCACATCGCCGAGCCTCTGCAAAATAGGCTCAGCGCGCGCAGGAGCAGGTTTTCAGGATTATGCACGTAAGTTACGCGCGTAACCCTTTGAAAATCTGCCTCCTAGTGTCTTAGCCCTATTGGTGAACCCAATATAGTTATCAGTTTGACTCCTAGGCCACCAGTTGTTAAGCTAGAAACTCTATGGAGAACAATTAAATGGTTAAAAAAAACCCTCTTTGATTATTAAAATTGATAATGCTCTAAAGTCATTGGGAGAGGTCTCCGTGAAAATTGTTGCTCATTCATGTTCCCTTCAAGAGCAAGCAGAGAAAACTGAAAAACTGGAAGAGCAAGCTGGGAAATTCAAAACTGTAAACTTCTTTGATTAAGGACAAGGAAATGCTTCATTATAGATTAGAGAATTTTGAAAAGTTCTCTAGAAATTTTAGACTTAAGGGAGATTTTAAGAAAGTCGCGTGTGTTAAAAACGGGGGTTATGCGTGTGGCTAGGCCTTGCATGCACCGTGCACATCTACAAAGGGGCCCGGCAACACGCATAACCCCCGTTACATGCCAAAGTGCCAGATAAAGGGGTGGTCTGGGGGCCAGGGAGGGGCCGGTCTGGGGGTGGCCAGTACATTGGCCATTTGCTGCTGTACCGGGGATGGGAATCCTGGCGCGCGCAAGATACTACTGCTCTGTTGGAGCAGTAAGCAACAAAATAAAAAAATAGAAAGGTAGGAGAAAGGGTTTAGGGGGTGAGGAGGAGAAGGGAAGGGGAAGGGAGGTTAGGATAGGGAGTAGGGAAGTTCCCATCCAGTGCTCTGCTTAATTGGAGTGGACTGGAAGGGAACTGGGGAAGGCCGAGATGCATCACCTTGCGAATTTGCAAAACTTTAACACCACCCACCCCCTCCCCTGCACACGCGGCCCAAAAATGTTATAACATGCATATGCTGGCGTGCACATGTTATAAAATCGGCAGGTCTATGTGTACATGCCAGGAAGCGCGTACCCATGGACACACTTGTGCACCTATGAAAATCTACCCCTTAGGTTTTTAAATGTTCCTACATTTTCAGTCATATCCGTATTGGAGGTGCTGAAAAAAATGTTATGTGCCGATTCCAAATAATCCTTTCTTCCTTTGACTAAAGTATATTATCCCCCAACTTCTGGAGGGGTGGGGGGGTGGGCAGTGTTTGAAATGGATAATGTTTCTTCAAAGGAAATAGTGGATGTCAGTTTGGATGTAACTGTTTTTCTCCAAGATTACGGTTGCTTTAAGAGCTACTTTACTTGTTGAGTTTGCTTTGGAGCCAGACAAAGAGTTGACCCTTAAAAATGATTTCTGGTATAAAGAAATTTCCTTTATGGGTCAAAAATGTATGATATTTCAATATGTGGCTAGGTCCACACAAATGAGAATGAGAGCTTTTTTTGAAGCTAAGAGAGAAAGTAGTTGCCCTAAGCACTACTTTTGTGTTGAGGATCCCATGGAACTGTTTAGTAAAATTTGAGGGTAATAAGTGTATATTTTTGACCCTGTCCAATTAGAAGCTGTTCTTCAGAATAGAGCAATTTGTATTGTTCTGTATTCCTTCTAGGTAGGTTTGGGACTATAATAAGTATGTAGGCCATTTTGTCTCACCAGCTTTATTCCCGGTGTTGAGGTCTAATAAAATTATCTTTTTTCCTTTTTTATATTTGATTTTCATATTGATTTTGATTTTTCTGGTTTCAAGTGTACTTGATGTTTATTTGAAATCAATAGATATATTGAAAAAAATTCTCCCCCCAAAATAAATCAAATCCTTAATTTTTCCATCTTAAGGTCTTGTCTGTAAAAAGCACATTTTAAATTTATATGTTTGTGCATTAGATAATTTTTATATCATTTTATATAACCTTTCTCTCTCCCTCTCTTTATATCTGTATCTTTCTATTTCTTTACATATGCAAGGAGTCATTTTCTAGTAGATCATATTGATTGTATTGTACTTGGGCTCTTCCAGCTCATGTACCTTGTAATCAATTTTTCAAAGGAACACTGGGTTGTTTCCCTTTGAAAATTAGTAAATCCAAAGCACATGTGCTAAAGCCACTTATATACCTTGCACCTGCTATTTGTGTGGGTGACTGAGAGCAGATAAAATAGTAACTGACAAGCATGTGCAATATTGTATTCCCTGACCTACACATGGCCCTGGGAAAGTTTCTTTATAGTCTCTCTCTAAAAGTATACATGCTATGGAAGTCCATATATATTTTTAGCTGGGCAGTGCAGAAATATTTTCATTTATGCCATTTTACCTGGGTAAGTGGCTTTGAAAAGTACCCTTCTGTGTTTAATAAATATGTTATGGGTAAAATGAAGGGCTGGATAACATGAACATTGACTGAAATATCCAGTGGTTAAAGCTCACATTATGCAGTGAGAGCCTGATTTTCAAAAGCATGCACATGCATAAAATATGGATTAGTTGTATGTAAATGTGCTTTTAGAAATTTGCCCCGGGAGTTGTGCATATGAAAGAATGCATGGAAGTGATTTTGCATGTAGTGTGGTGGGAAAATCATTTATGTTCATACTTTCAATTTTAAAATGTATGCACATAAAGCTGTCCACATATCTTATTATATATTATAGCTATATCTATATATCTATGTGTGTGTGTATATATAGAAAGAGAGAAAAGAGAGAGAGAGAGAGATGTTTAAATATCTATAAGAGAGAGAATTATAGATGTGCATATATCCAGCCTTGGGTTTGCCCCATTGTATGCAAGAATATGTGGCTCTTACTTTCTAATTGTTTTCTCTAAGAAAATAGAACTACATCTTCATGCATTCAACGAGGTAATACCAGGTGTGGTACAGCTTTTTGTTTCTTGATATAGCGCTGTATAGTCACCATATAAATTTAAAAATGATCTCAGCTAAAAAAAAAAAAATCCTCATGATTCTATTTTCAAATAAATTCCACTAAAAACAGAGGATGAAGGAACCCCATTTGAAAATAGTCCCAAAACAAATTTTCAGGCTCCTATTAATGAAATGATTTTCCCCCTATGAAACACTACTGGATATTTTCAACATAATTATGATTTCTATGATTATGGCAAGTTTTGAAATTATAGACCTCAATTTGCTTTGGAAATGTATGCATTTCTATACGGAGAAACTACAGTTCTGAATTTTAAAAATGACATGATAATCTAAGAGGAAAACATCTACTTTCTCTAACAGAAGCCAGGACTGCTAAAAGCTCTAATGGTTCTTTTGAAGGATTCCTTTTATACATTAAATAATAACAGAAATGCATCTTGCAGGCTAGATTTGCTAGATTCATTACCAAGTAAGACGGTGGAGGTGACTTCAAAGTTGAAATGTCAGCTATTGTAAAGTAAAATTCTTACTTCTTTTTCTTATCTACATGAAAGAGAGAAAAATGATTCATTTATGTGTACAAAAGTTCCTCTGATAGGGAGGAAGAAAGAGGCATTTTAAAATATAATTTTTTTTCAGGGTTATGTCAATTCCCAGCTAGCAAATTCACTCCAAAACATCTCTGCTTTGAAATAGAAGAGCAATTATGATGTTAAACATTAGTGAAAGCTTCAAGCAGTCACATCGACTACAGGTTAGATTTCAGAAGGAATTCAGTTCTGTGGTTGCCTTTTCAGTCCATTTAGATAGATAGATGGAAATGAAGGTCAGCAAACAGGTTGTAGGTGATGCCATTTCATTGATCTCAATGCATTGCACTGACCTAATGAAGAATCCAGCTTTCAAAAGTGAGTCAAAATATATTAACCCAGTAGAAATGTATTACTTACAACGTATTTGCCAGTCTTTATTTCTGTGGAGGGAATTAACTATCAAGATAAACTAACTTATTAAACCAGAAGAGGGCAGTAAGCCACCATCTTTAAATAAGTTTTGTTTCCCTCCCCCTTTGGCTGGGTAAAGTTTAAGAGACAACCATTACTGTTTTATGTGGAATGTTCATCTCTTGTAGTAAAGTTGTTAGGTTTACAATATCCACTTTTTTTAATGTTTGCAAGAATCTAATCTAAAATATATTAAACACATCTTCATCAAGCTGATTGCTAGTAGCAGGTATGGCAACTGTAAAAACATTTGGGATTCATTTTCTGCCACTGTGCGGATTGGCTAATTAAGCAGATCACTTTATCCGGCTAAGTAGCAGGGTATATTCAGTGATACTTAAATGTTTCTCTGGCTGTCTTTAGGACAAGTCTAATTATCCAGCTAGAATTTAGCCAGAGAAGTGGCTAAATATGCCAGATTTCCATTTAGATGTATAGCTTTTTAATTTCTGTCTAAATCTCTTTTGAACATCGACCTCCACACCTTTCATTTGTAGATTCTTTACCCTCTTTCTTGTTTTAGAGTTGAAAATATAGAACAGATAGAGTGGATGATGTGATAGCCAAATGCAGGGATTATAAAATATCTCTGTTGCTTTTGCAAGAAATACATTAACAAGCAAACAACTAATTTTGGTACATACACAAGTATATAAACAGAGATTCTAAATGCTAGTTTCTATTCAAGTTTTTTCCTTGCTATGTTCACCTTCATACATAAAGCAAGAAAATATATGACTTTGGGTATACTTTACTGATATGGCACCTGATCTGGTAGAGCCAGTGGTATACCTAAAGTATTTGGCACCCGGGGCAGATACTTCCTTAATCACTCCCTACACCCTCTCCCAAGGTTCACTCCTCCATCCCCCCCCCCCCCCCCCCAATGATCTCTGACTCCCCTCTCCCTCACATATGCTTCTCCTCTCTCTTGCACACACACATACACACACACCCTCACACAGGCTTGCTCTCTCTCTCTCTCTCTCTCTCTCTTGTACACACACACACAACCCATCATACAGGCTCTCTCTCTTTTACACACACAGTCTTGCTCTCACCCCACACCCAGGTATTCTTCCTCTCTCTCACACACACACACACACACATGGGCAGTCACCATGCCACCTACTAGGCTCTCACCCAGCCACACACAGGGCCTGGGCCTCATCTTCAGCTGCTTGTGGGATGGGGTCCACTGGCATCCATCGCATCCTCTTCCTCTTTTCGGCCACCAGTGACATGAAGTCCGCTGGTGGCCATTGCATCCTTCTCCTCTCTTCTGTCACCAGCAGGATGAGGTCCACTGGCAAATTTGCTTCCTCTTCCTCTTTTCAGCAGCCTGCCAAGTTATGGGGTGGGTGGCAGCAGTAGTCATGCACATCTAAATGTCATCATCTGCTTCTGCAGAGCTGATCTCATGGTTAGAGCTGTGAGATTGTCCCCACGGCATCAGGAGATGATGTTTGAATAAATGTGATTCCTGCTGCCTGGGATGGGGTACAGGGAGGTGTGATGCCACTGATAGGATTGGGCAGGGATTTGGTTTATCCCTGCCTGATCTGATCCCTGCACAGGATAGGAGGGTAAAAGTTGTATGTGGCTGCAAAAAAAATTAAGCATGCTTGCAGCTTAGAGCAGTGGCTCTCAACCTTTTTTTTCTGTTGGGACACACCTAACAGATGGTTTTCACACACACTGAACACATGACCATCACAGAGTTTAAATATAAAAATAAGGGGGTAAAGATTTTCTTTGTTTTTTTTACTAACCTGGAACCTGGGCTCTAAGAAAACGTTGCTGGAATGTGGCATGTGTTTTTTTTCCAGTTCTCACTGTGTATGTTGCTGCATGGGAAAGATGTGAAATGAGCTGTAAGAGCTTTGTTTCCCTCCCTGTTCTGCTGAAAAACTGATGACTGCAATGTTTATGCAATAAAGTTGCAGGAGACTTAACATCTAAGTTATCAACATGGAAGTGACAAGGAGGACGGACTTCTCGGTTTTCCAGAGGTCAGAAGAACTTTTCAAAGTTTATAAAAATGGATATGAGCAATGAAACAATTAAAAAAAAGCAGATTCTAGGTGGCTAAAGCCTGCCTGAGCTCCCATCTTGGATTTATAACCTCAATTGAATTTTGCAAAATCAATTTGGGGGGGGGGGGGGGTCCCAGAGCTCTTTATTCAATTTTCATTCAAAAGAAACTTTTAAACAAAAATATACATAAGTAATATTGAAATAATAAAATTAAACTAAATAAAATGCACTCTTATTTAAACATCATGTATCTCAATTACATTTCCAATAATTAGGGGGGGAAATAAACTTTATATAACTGACATTATAATTGTGATTGAAAGGAGAAAGAGAGTATATTATTCTTTATTTCTGACCATCTATACTACCACCCTCTGTAAATTTATCCTGTAAAAACGTCTCCAAATGTAATGGGTTTGAGAAACTATACTTATTTCCTTGATATGTAACATAACAAATACAGGGGTATTTTAAGAAAAAACTACCCCCTATTTCTAATAATTTAACTTTCAAGGAAAGGAAATGTCTCCTCTTAGCCTGCGTGGCTCTTGAGACATCAGGAAACATACATATTCTCTGACCACAGAAATTAAGATCTTTATGTTTGAGAAAATCTCCAAACAATCTATCTTTGTCAGACTCTAACTGTAGGGAAACAAATAGGGTAGCTCTTTTCTATATGATGTCTATAGACTCTTCGAGGAACATTGAGACTCCAATAGTTGAAGTCTCAGTTTTCTCCTCTTTCTGTTCTACCAATTTATCAGGAAAATAAAAGGTCTTAGAAATTACTGGCAAATCTTCATCTCTATATTGTAATATATCTTTCATATATTTTTTTTTTCAGCATTTCTATTGGAGATAGGAGCCTAGTCTGGGGAAAATTAGTTAGATGTAGGTTTTTATACCTCATCATATTTTCTAATTTTTCCAGATCTTTATGAGTAGATAAACTATCTCTTATATGTATTGTTTCAATTTCTTCCAATAGTTTTATTTTATTATTTACCTTCACTAAATCTTCCTTTAAATTGGAGACATCCTTTTTTTGTTCCTCTAATTGCAACTTATTTGAATTCACAATGGCTGACAATGACATATTCATTTGGGTAACTTTTTCATTCATTTTTTACATCATTTGCCATATATCTTTTAATGTAACATCTTCAGGTGGGTCAGTAGACCATTGATATGGCCTTTTTGACTCTCCTTCAGAGTTATTCATTGTTTCTACATCACAAGAATCAGCACAGACACTCCCCTTTCGTGGACTGCCCGATTCCAGGTATAAAAACCCATCTGGTAATGTTGCCAAAGGCTGCGGAGGGAGTGATGGTCCGGCGCCGGGGCTCAGGGAAGCTGAAAATTGCCCACCTGAAATATCAACTGATGGCGATTCAACCCGCTTGAATACGTGGTTGTCCATTGGTCCCCTAGGTGTTATAGGGGATATGGGAAAACTTTTAAATTTCCTTTTCCTCCCCATAATATGAGTTAGACTAGGTCAGTAAGTCCTCCAATATCCAAAATAAATCTCTGGACTCACCCATTACTTCTTCCGATCCTCTGTTCTTCTCCGGGCTAAGCCAGGCAAAGCCGCAGGCGGCGGTGCACTGCTTCCTGGCGATTATATGGCCAGTCACTTACAAATGACGTCACTAGACCCGCCCCCACGATCGGGGCTCAGCTGTTCCCTCACGGCGTTTTGATGGTACACAGTCCGGTGCAAATTCCAGAGACTCTGGGGGACCTCTCTCTCTCTCTCTTCAGCAGGTTCCCCAGTTTAAATGCTGCGTCCTGGCAATTATGTGGCCAGTCACTTACAAATGACGTCACTAGTCCCGCCCCCACGATCGGGGCTCAGCTGTTCCCTCATGGCATTTTGATGGTACACAGTCCGGTACAAATTCCAGAGACTCTGGGGGACTTCTCTCTCTCTCCCTTCAGCAGGTTCCACCCCCCCCCCCCCCAGAGCTCTTTCTAAAATTAAAATTGTGACAAAATAAGTATTGGGGCCAATTTGGAGAGGCTTCTCCTGGCAGCCAAAGGTGGTCTGGGGTCTCAGAATATGTCAAAAATACCCCATTTAGAAAAAGTACCCACAGCTACCCCAGAGTGCCTAAGGTGGCTCTGAAGATCCATATTGGCCAAGGCAGAGATGCCTAACTAAATACATCCTGTGTTTTTGGATGGGTTTTGTGAGATTTCAGAGGCTATGCTCTGGAGATGCGCAGAAATGGAGAAAGATGGGGGAACCTTGGTGGAGGAGAGCGAGAGAGGCCCCCAGTGTCTCTGGGCTTGTACCGGACTTTTTTGAACAATTGCGCCCGAAGGAACAGCTGAGCCCCGATTGAAGGGGCGGAGTCAGTGACGTCATCGTAAGTCCCTGGCTTTAAAATCGCCAGGAGTGTGGCGCATCGCTGCCGCCGGCGCGCGCCTAAGCCGTGCGCGCCAAAGGGGCACGCGGCTTTGCCTGGCTTAGCCCGGAGAAGCCTGAAGCCCAGGAGTCTGGCCGGTAAGTCCTAACACTTGTGTGGATTTGAGAGTTTTATATCTTCTCTTCTAACCCATAAATATGGGAAGGAAGAGAAAGGTTAAAAGCTTTCCTATATCCCCCATAACACCCAAGGGCCCGATGGATAACCACATTTTTAGACGTGGTGAGACGCCATTGGTGGATACATCAGGAGGACAGTTTTCGCCCTCGCTGAGCCCCGGCGTGGGACCATCATCCCCTCTTCAGCCTTTGCCATTATTACCAGAAGGGTTTCTACACTTAGAAGCAGCAAGTCCACCTAAAGGGAGTGACTGTGCAGTTTATCGAGATGTTGAGACTTTAAGTAATTCTGAAGAAGGGCCAAAAGAGCCAATTCATTGGCCCAGTGACCCACCTGAGGATGTAACATTAAAAGATATATGGAAAATGATGGCAAAAATGAATCAAAATGTAACCCAAATGAACTTATCATTGTCAGCTATTGTGAATTCTAATAAAGCACAAATAGGAGAACAAAAACAGGGTATATCCTGTTTAAAGGAAGAGCTGGTGAAAGTAACATCTAAAATTAAATTATTGGAGGATACTGGGACAGTACATATAAAAGATAGTCTAGTTCTGCACAGGGAAACGGAAAAACTAGAAAATATGATGAGACTTAAAAATCTGTGGATAAATAATTTCCCTCAGACTAGACTATTATCTCCAATGGAAATGTTTAAAAAATAACAGAGGGATATATTACAATATGAGGATAAAGATCTTCCTTTGGTGTCTAAGATTTTTTATTTTCCAGATAGATCAGGGGAATAGAAAGGGGAAAAAATAGAGACTTCTACTATAGGTGTCTCTATGTTTCTAGAAGAATCGATAGATTTTATCCAGAAAAGAGCTACCCTATTTGTATCTTTACAATTGGAGTCTGACAAGGATAGGGTGTTTAGAGATTTTCTCAAACACAAAGATCTTAGTTTTTGTGGTCAGAAAATATATATATTTCCTGATGTCTCAAGAGCCACACAGGCTAAAAGGAGACATTTCCTTTCCTGAAAAGTAAATTGCTGGCAATTGGTGCCAGTTTTTTCCTAAAATATCCAAGTATATGTTATGTTACTTTTTAGGGAAATAGATTCAGTTTTTCTGACCCACTGCATTTGGAAACTTTTTTACAAGATAAAAATATAGAAGGTGGAAATTTAGATGGTTAAAATAATTAAATGCTCTCTCTCCTCTAATTAGTGATTATGTTATTTGAAACTTGAAATTTATATGATTTTTTTCCCCAATTATTGGATGTAACTGAGATACAAAGACTTGTTTAAGTATGGTTATTAATTTTATGTGTTATTTTATTGTATCAAAATTACTTATGGTATATTTTTGTTTGAAAATTGTTTTGAATGAAAATTGAATAAAGAATAAATTTAAAAAAAATTAAAAAAAAAAAAAAGAAATGGAGAAAGAGGACCCGCTACATATTTTATTTTAATGAAAATTTGAGTGGGAATTTTTAAATATATTATTGTAGGTTTTATGGTAAACACACTGGAAGAGAACATTTGGATTCCCAAACAAATTTTCTCTATGAAAGAGAAAAAAAAAACAAACTCCATTTTCTCACTGGAATCCTGAGGAAAGTGTCTGTCTATGCAAATGAGTTGGTGACACCATTTTGTGAGCCAGTGTTGGAAGGAAAATTATGTGAGGGGGCTAGTGGACTCATACATATACGTTTCTCCTTGATAAAGGAATTCAGATTCCATCTCACCCTCAAAATATGTCTCAAAATTCCAAAATTGTATTTTTAGCATCTTCATACAAAGATGGGAGATTGGTCCATAGGTCAAAAGTATTGTAAAACTGGTCCTAAATGCTTCTTAGAACTATTTTTTTGCTGAGGTCAGCACAGGAGCACTGATCTTCCTGAGTGTCAGATGAGATTTCAGTTAGATTGGGTTTGACAAAATGGGAGAGCAGAAGGCACCTGCCAGTTCTCTTCAGAGACTGCTCTGAAATCCCAGAAATACACAACAGTGGAGCAAAGAGAGAAAGGCACACGTCAACTGGTATGGTTGTTTGAAGTATGTGTGCCTTGTTAGTGTGATATTTGTTTAAAAATAAGGTAAATTCCAGGTAAGGATCAGGGTAGGCAGTTTAATTGTTAATATTAAATTAACCTGGCTGTATTGCAGTGAATTTCCATCAGCCATTGATAGCATTATAAGAGTTGACTGAAAATTTGGCAAATATAATGTGGATAAAGTGAATGATTTTCCAATCACTATACCTAGAGATGTATTTCGGGGTGGGGTTTTTTTCATTTCGTGGTTTAGTTCTGGTCCCCCGCAGGTAATTTCATTGTTTCCGTCGTTTAGGTTTTCTTTTTGTGGTTCCCGTATTTCGTGTTAGTATGCATTAACAGGAGTTATCAAGCACTAGCTCTCGTTAATGCGCACTAACCATAATTTTAAACACAAAATACAAATTTTTCTGAAATTTCTGAAAAATTTCTTTCGTTTTTGAGTGCTGCCAAACCATGATGAATTAGACAATTTTGTTGTAATTGCCTAATTCATTTAAAATGAATCCATATCTCTACTACATATGGCTGAATATGCCACTGTTATGGGCTTGATTAAAGAAATATATAATTATAACCGATCATGACTTTCTCTAACAAGGAGAGGGCTACAGCTCTCATAATATAAGAGAATACACATATCTTCTAAAGAAGTATTTTTTTTTCCAATTGACCTGATCTAGGCGAACCAGAGTCTGATTCAAGAGAAGGTCTACTTTACTGTTGTGGGCTGCTGCAGTGAGAGACAGACTGGATATATGAAACTGTAAGCTTGTTTATAGCAAGGCTTATAACATAACCCACTGAGAAAGCTAAAAGAAAAGAAAGGAATAATAAACAGCAGAATAACTGCTAAAGAGAGAGGAACCATTTTGTTATTTATCTGAAATGGAAACATTCTGACACTGTGGGTCATCACTGTGCACCAGGTTGAGAATACAGGCAGAGTGCACAGAAGTATAGATAATAGTGCTTTAATACTTATAACAACCCCAATATGAAAATACTTGGTGGCACCTTATCAGATTACATATATATAAATGTACAGCCACTGGTGGTGACTGCCTCTTGATGAGCACCTGAACTTTTATTCAGTGCACTGTGGTATTAGTGTAAGAAGAGAGTGAAAGAAAGTGTGAAAATAATCCTCACAATACACGAGCGAGCTTCTGAATTTAATTCCTCTGTGCTAGCTAGAAAAAGGATATGTAATTATCTTTTATTGTCCACATTCAGCTAGCCCAGTACCTGTTAGTTGCCACGAATAAACACTGAGGGAACACTCCTAGTACACTCCGTAAGATAAACATGGTTAGGGATAGATTTTAAAAGAATGCGCGCGTGCATCCATGTGCGCGTGCTAGCCAGCACGCGCACATGGACACGTGATTTTATAACATGCGTGCACTGGGAATTTACGCACGTGGGCGGGCCTTTGAAAATTGGCCCGGCACGCGTAAGCCCGGCCTATCGCATAAATCCACGGGATTTATACACGTAAAGTTTTGAAAATCTACCCATTAGTGTATTGGAGGAACATGCTATTTTGCTACTTAAAGAGTATAGATAGGTTTCTGACTGCTTCAGAGACAAGGTACCCAATACAGCACTAGGAACACAGTTGGGGAGTGACATCTGGGACCCTCTGCCACTCAAGCCACGCCCCCTAGCAGCAGCAGAGGGTATGAAGATTTATCCTAAATAAAATCAGTTAAGGGGTAGTTTTAAAAAAAATGCATGCAGATCCATGTGTGCGAGATTCCCAGCGCACGAACATGGATGTGGCTATTTTATAACATGCGTGTGTCGGCACGCGCGTGTTATAAAATAGGATTCCCGCATGCACATGCGCACTGAATTTTAATATCCGCACATCCATGTGCGGGCAGGCGGCCTCTTCTGCATGTGGGGGCATAACATTTTAATTTATGCAAGGTGACTCAATTTCCGTTTTTCCCAGTTCTCTCCCAGTCCACTCCATTAAAAGGGGCGGATTGTGAGGGACCTCCCCTAACTCTAACCCTATCCTTCCTCCTTCTTCCCCTCTCCTCCCTGACCCCTAAACTACCCCTGCCTATTCCCAATTTTTTTATTTTTCTACTTACTGTTCCTCTGGAGCAGAATTATCTTCCGTGCACCGGCCAGCTGCCGGTGTGCGCTTCCCCGGGACAGTGTCTAATGGCACTGACCAAATGTAACCCCAATATTTAAAAAGGGCTCCAGGGGCGATCTGGGAAACTACAGACCGGTTAGCCTGACTTCAGGGCCAGGAAAAATAGTGGAAAGTGTTCTAAACATCAAAATCACAGAACCTATAGAAAGACATGGTTTAATGGAACAAAGTCAGCATGGCTTTACCCAGGGCAAGTCTTGCCTCACAAATCTGCTTCACTTTTTTGAAGGAGTTAATAAACATGTGGATAAAGGTGAACCGGTAGATATAGTATACTTGGATTTTCAGAAGGCGTTTGACAAAGTTCCTCATGAGAGGCTTCTAGGAAAAGTAAAAAGTCATGGGATAGGTGGCGATGTCCTTTCGTGGATTGCAAACTGGCTAAAAGACAGGAAACAGAGAGTAGGGTTAAATGGGCAATTTTCTCAGTGGAAGGGAGTGGACAGTGGAGTGCCTCAGAGATCTGTATTGGGACCCTTACTTTTCAATATATTTATAAATGATCTGGAAAGAAATACGACGAGTGAGATAATCAAATTTGCAGATGACACAAAATTGTTCAGAGTAGTTAAATCACAAGCAGACTGTGATAAATTGCAGGAAGACCTTGTGAGACTGGAAAATTGGGCATCCAAATGGCAGATGAAATTTAATGTGGATAAGTGCAAGGTGATGCATATAGGGAAAAATAACCCATGCTATAATTACACAATGCTGGGTTCCATATTAGGTGCTACAACCCAAGAAAGAGATCTAGGTGTCATAATGGATAACACATTGAAATCGTCAGTACAGTGTGCTGCGGCAGTCAAAAAAGCAAACAGAATGTTGGGAATTATTAGAAAGGGAATGGTGAATAAAACGGAAAATGTCATAATGCCTCTGTATTGCTCCATGGTGAGACCGCACCTTGAATATTTTGTACAATTCTGGTCGCCGCATCTCAAAAAAGATATAATTGCGATGGAGAAGGTACAGAGAAGGGCTACCAAAATAATAAGGGGAATGGAACAACTCCCCTATGAGGAAAGACTAAAGAGGTTAGGACTTTTCAGCTTGGAGAAGAGACGACCGAGGGGGGATATGATAGAGGTGTTTAAAATCATGAGAGGTCTAGAACGGGTAGATGTGAATCGGTTATTTACTCTTTCGGATAGTAGAAAGACTAGGGGGCACTCCATGAAGTTAGCATGGGGCACATTTAAAACTAATCGGAGAAAGTTCTTTTTTACTCAACGCACAATTAAACTCTGGAATTTGTTGCCAGAGGATGTGGTTAGTGCAGTTAGTATAGCTGTGTTTAAAAAAGGATTGGATAAGTTCTTGGAGGAGAAGTCTATTACCTGCTATTAAGTTCACTTAGAGAATAGCCACTGTCATTAGCAATGGTTACATGGAAGAGACTTAGTTTTTGGGTACTTGCCAGGTTCTTATGGCCTGGATTGGCCACTGTTGGAAACAGGATGCTGGGCTTGATGGACCCTTGATCTGACCCAGTATGGCATTTTCTTATGTTCTTATGTTCTTATGACCTGACCCGCCCCACCCCCATGCCCTGCACCCCGCCCAGACCACACCCCTGGTCCACCCCTTTCTGAGGACCTGGCACTTCAGCACTTATTGGGGTTATGCACATAGCCGGGCCCTTTAGAAAATGCTTGCGGTGAGCGCAGGGCCCGGTCACACACGTAACCCCCAAATTTTATGCCCATGGGCCTTTTAAAATTGGCCCGTATGTGTATACTTGCCACAAAGTCTAGCTAGACTGAAACATTTTTTTTCACAACATAAAGAAAGAGTACAGAATCACCGCAGCAGAGACATACATGAAGAACACGCGGTACAAAAGCCTCAAAATTCACAGGGACTGGAGAGTTCACTGGAAGGAGACAGAGAAAGAAAAAAAGAGTTAAATGGACATTCAGAGTCCAACAACATAGAAAAGAAACAACAGAAAACACTTATTATCTACTTACCTGCAATTAGAGTGTTGATTTTGTCTTGCTGCACCTGCAAGACAGAATTGGGGCACAAAGATTCACTTTCTTCGTGGTAGCATTAATTACTAAATTCTTGACATAAAAAGTATAGCAGTTAATACTCAAACATTACTTATCTGATTGTTTTAAGGTTCTCTTCATTTAAAATACTTGTTAACCAGGAATTGAAAGAAAACCAAGTTGTGTTAACTGTGGAAAACTTACAATACCTTTATAATCTCCACTATGTAAATTTGTATTTAAGTTTACCAGAGAAGCAACTGCTCCTTGCTTAGCGACTCTTCTATACATTTAGAATAGAAATTGTTAATCTATCCCTTTTTCTTCTAAAAGCCATGTTCGACGTCCTTGTTTTAATGTAACTTTTGCTTACTATGTTAACTGATTCCCCCCTTGTTTCTTGTAAACCGGTATGATAAGACCTTGTCTTGAGCATCAGTATATTAAAAGAACTTAAATAAATAAATAAATAAATCAATAAATAATATTTTCAATACTTGTTTCTCACTGATGAAACTTGTGATAATAAATCTGAGTCATAGCTCAGAATTTGTAAAAATTTTATCTGCGTACCTTCAAGTTTTATTGGCCTTCTCTCTCTTCCCCGGGAGACTTGCTGGGTGGGTTCAGGACCCCTATACCTAATATTGGGAGACCCGGAAAAGAAGGGGAATTTCTTTTCTATCCTTTTCCCCTCTGGGCAACTAACATTGGTGACTCCTCTGATACCACCTGAAACTCCGTTGCCGTGCCAACGCTGCCTCTGCCACTGCAGCAGGAGGGTCACTGCGAATACACCCTGGAGATGTGTGTGTGTGTGTGTGTGTGGGGGGGGGGGTTAGATAACTACAAACCTTTAACTGCTAAACACTTTCAGAACACAAATCCTTGCAAGACAATAAAAGACACCTAGAACCTTGCCATATCATACCATACCAGAACTGTCTCAGGACTCAAGCAGCAGCAGCAGCAGCTTTATCTATGACAGCAATGTAAATATTATACCATGCCTTAGAACATTAATAAACTACCCACTGTGGTTAACAGAACAAGCTGCACTGCTACAAAGCCTTCCGGGAAAACTGCCAGCAGAAATACTGCACCTCAGTTACACACGCAGAGCACAGACAGACGTTTATCTAATATGAACAAGGGACTACAAATTAGTAAGAGAAACATGGAGATAAAAATACAATGGTAGCCTGAAAGAACAAAATACAAATATGCAATGCACATTCCCAAAGATAACTTATGCCAACCACTAAAAAAATCAATTTGGTTTTTTTTTTTACCTTTTCTGTCTGATCTTAGTTTTCTAATTGGTTGGTCCCAGGCTTTTTTTTTTTTTTTTACATGTTCCCTTTCTTGGTCTTTTCCTAGTTCCTTTTACAAGGTCTCTTTTTTTCTGTTTCTTCTTTCTCCATCTATCTTCTTCCATTCCTCCCTCAAACACACACTTAGGCTCTCATTCTCATACATTGTCTCTCTCTCTCTCTCATACACACACTCATTCTCACATGCTGTGTCTCTATCTCATACACACACAAACAGGCTTTCAGTCTCATTCTGTCTCTCTCACACATACACACAAGCTGAGCTCTCTTTTCACATGCTGTCTCACTCCCATACACACACATACACACAGGCTCTCACTCTCACATGTTGTCTCACACGAACAGGTTCCCACTCTCACTCTCATATGCTCTCACACACAAACATAGAGGCTCACATGCTGTTTCTGTGTCTTTTACAATAAGAAGGATCTCATTCTTAGACACACCACACATAATCTCTCAACTCACTCTCTGACACACATTCTCTAGAGGACCTCAGAATCCCTCTCACCTCTGGGCCATCTCTTCATGGGTTGTCATGGGATGTGCTCCACGGTGGCCCTGAACTTCTCAGCGGCTGCGAGATGGTATCCGCAGCTGCCCTTCTTCTGGGCTTCTCTTCTTGGGTTGCCGCAAGATGCGATTGTAGTGGCTCTGCCAGACCTTGCTCCTCTTGTGCACATGGGCCAATGCTCCTCCTCCTTCCTGCTTGTGTGGAACTCTGGCAATGTTTTTCTTCCAGGTCCGCGTGGGCAGGAAGGAGAAGGAGCACCTGGAGGTTGAATCTCTTTCTTCAGACCCTAGAGGGATGAGCTCCACCACAGTCCCGATGATCTTCCTGTACAGGGGGATAAAAGTTGTACACAGCTGCACATGCATGCAGTTAAAAGGCAACAGTGGATGGAATCCCCCTTCTGTCTGTAATCCGGGTGGACAGCCCCCCTCACCCCCCCCCCCCCTTAGTATGCCACTGAGTGGAGCATAGGGGATACCACTTTCAGAGTGGTCAGGACATCAGGGAAATCTTGGGCTGGACTTCTGCCTAACCAATCCACTTTCCCGCAGATTGGTCCCAGGGTTTCTAGGGACCAGTAGGTTTCTGCAGCAGTGGATCATTATAGCGAGTCTGGTGCAAAGCTTGGACAGGTTGGTAAGGCTGGAGCAAGGCTAGGCAGGAAGAAAATGCAGGAAAGACTGAAGCTTGGATAGGAGCAGTGTGCAGGTAAAGATGGAACAGAGTCTTGGACAGGAACAGTGTGCCAGTAAGACTGGAACTTATGCTTGGACAGGATTAGCATACAGATAAGGTTGGATCTGAGGCTTGGACAGGAACAGACTAAGACAGGACATGACAGAATGGGACTAGAACAAGTCAGAACATGAAATATACAGGCCCAAAGGCAGCAATACAAGATGCTCATAGGGGCTAGACAAGGAAAGGCCCTGAAGATGAGACAAGCAGAAGCCTAGATAGGCCACACAGCAAGACAAAGTTGAGATAGGCTAGGTTTCAGGGGAAGGCATATATAGGCCATAAAACAAGGCTAGCGGCAAGAAGGCCCTTAGGCCACAAGGCAAGGCAAGGAGCTAGAAAGGTGGATAGCCGCAGAGTAAGACAAGAAGTGAGAAGGCTGGATGGCCACAAGGCAAAACAAGAAAGGCTGAAAGGCAATGGTGGCTAGGGCAAGGAGCCATGGGAGACCCAATGAGGATGCATCTTGGGTTTGATAAGGCAGGGTTATGTATGGATAGACTGTGCGTGCAGTGCAGGCAGGAAGGAGCTTGGCCAGCCTGAAGAGTATGCTCATTGAAGTCTCTTGGTGGAGGGGACGCTGCAAGACAGGACGAGTCATGAGTCCAGAGATGAGATGGTGAGAACAGATCTGATTGGTCTGCTGCTGGAGAGACATTGTAGTCAGGGTATATTGATACTGTATAGCAGCTGAAATTGTAACATTTGTTTTCATTCAAAATATTACAAACCTATAAATGTTGCATCGGAGGTGGACCCTTGGGCCGAGGTAGGGTTGACACAACCCATAGGTAGGGACTTATGGGTCCCCACCATCGGCAGGTGGAGAGGGCTGTAGGTAGAGGCCACAGGAGCTTCACCTATACCAGCCATCGTTCCCTGCTGGTTGAGCCTTTGGGTGCTGGGGCCAGCAGGACTTAGGTGGGCCTCGAGGTTGGTTTGAGAAGAGAAGTAGTTTAGCCCAGAGACAGCAGTCGATAGGTGGCATAGTCCTACCCTGGACTGGGTTTGGTACAGGAACTCATGCGCCAATGGAATAGAGAGTAACTGAAGGTGCACAAGCAAAGAAAGGCCAGAGCCTTGTAAGTCCATATCCAGGGAATAGGCTAGAGGAGGTGTCACTGACAGGCTTGGATCAGGGCTGGTGGCAAGCAGAGGTCATGGCAAGCAATGTAGAATTCAGAACACAGAGAAGTCTGTAGCATAGTCAATCAAGGCAGTGGTGAGGGCACGGAGAAGGCAGGCAAAGTCAGGCGTAGCAGAGATCAGAGGATGGAGATAAGCTAAAGAGTAGTCGGGCATAGCAGAGGTCCGGGGCTGGAGATAGGCTGAAGAGTAGTCAGGCATAGCAGAGGTCCAGGGCTGGAGATAGGCTGAAGAGTAGTCAGGCATAGCAGAGGTCCAGGGCTGAGGATAGGCTGAAGAGTAGTCAGACTTAGCAGAGGTCCAGGGCTGGAGATAGGCAGAAGAGTAGTCAGGTGTGGCAGACGTCCAGGGCTGGGGATAGGCTGAAGAGTAGTCAGGTGTAGCAGAGGTCCAGAGCAGGAGATAGGCTGAAGAGTTGTCAAGTGTAGCAGAGGTCCAGGGCTGGGGATAGGCTGAAGAGTAGTCAGACGTAGCAGAGTCGAAATCCAGAGAGTCAGTCCAACACATAGACAGGGCGGGAATGAAGAAGACAGGAACCGGGAACCATGGGAATCAGGAACATGAAGTAGAGAGGATTCTCTATCAGCAATGAGTACGAGGAGTACAAGGAGACCTGTTGCAAAGCAACGCTATGGAGTGAGGCATGAGCTTATATACACGGAGGAGTCTAACGTCAACATCCGGGGCCGCAGCCAGGTTCCCGCTACGGGCCCTTTAAAAGGATTAGCGATGCACGCACGCATGCTAGGAGGGGCGCAGTGCCGATGGCGGCATCTCTCCGCTGGCCACATGGAGTGGACCGATGACCAAGGGTATCTTGGCTGGCAAGACTGGGGACCATGGCAGAGCCGGAGTCAATGGAGGCGACCCGAGGTTGGAGCGGTGGCCCACCACCGCCAGTGAATAGGAACCAGGAGCTGGAGTCCGTGGGAAAAGGTGAGAGGGCTGCGCTGTGGGTCTGGCATGGGCGGCACATGTAACTGTACCCCCCCTTTACACCACCCTCTTGGAGGTCGGGGTTTGCCCAGATGGATGGGAACAATGGTAATTTAAGAGGAGAGTCTTGTCCAGGATGTTTTGAGCTGATTCTCACGCATTTTCTTTGGGTCAGTACCTGTACCCACCGGCGGCCCCTATGGCAGATGTCTAGGACTTCTTGGACTTTGTACGTCGTATCGGTTTCTGCCACCAAAGGAGGTGGCTCAGGGGCTTTCTGGGCAGGCCAAGATAAGATCACAGGTTTTAAGAGCAATACATGGAATGTGTTATATATTCCCAGATTAGGAGGCAGCCGAAGCTGGTATGTAACAGGTCCAATGCATCGGGTAACAGCGAAGGGACAGAGGTATCTAGTAGCGAATCTCTGAGATGGAATTCAAAGTTGGATATATCGAGTACTTAACCGGACTTTCTGGCCAGGGAGGAATTCAGGAATCGAGCGACATCGACTGTCAACAGTTCTCTTGGCCCGGGAAGCGGCCTGACCAAAGTGGAGATTTGTCTGCTCCCATAACGTTTTAAGGGCATCCACAGTAGCCTGTGCCACAGGGGATGGCACTGATAGAGGTATGGGTAAAGGTGGTCGTGGTTGTTTCCAATAGACAACTGAAAATGTAGATGTTCCAGTAGCAGTGGCGATGTAAGAGTTGTGAAAAAACTCTGCCCAGGATAAGAGGTCTGACCAGTTATCTTGTCGGTCATTGATGTAAGTGCATAGGAAGGCTTTCAAGGAGCGATTCATCCGCTCAGCTTGCCCATTGGCTTGGGGATGATAGGTGGTCGTAAGGCTGATGTTGATACTGAATTTTCGGCAGAAGGAGCACCAATACCTGGCAACAAATTGAGGACCTCGGTCTGAAACAATGTCCGTGGGTAAGCCTTGCAGTCTGAAGATATGGTGGAAGAATAATCGTGCTAGCTCTGGAGCAGATGGTAGGCTCAGTAGAGGTACAAAATGTGCCATTTTTGAAAATCGGTCTATGGTGACCCATATAATGGTGTGACCCTTTGAAGGCGGCAGATCCACGATGAAATCCATCGACAAGTGAGTCCATGGTTCTTCGGGTGCTGGAAGTGGTTGTAAAAGACCTCAAGGTCAAGCGACCGGGGGTTTTTGCTGTGTACATACATTATAGGATTTGACGTACGCTTTCACATCAGAGACCATGGTAGGCCACCAGAAGAACCACTAGAGCAGTGCCACGGTTCGTGCTCATCCTGGGTGATCAGTGAATTTGGAATCGTGCACCCAGTGGAGAACTCTTTCTCGGAGTCGTTGGGGCACAACCGTCTTTCCAGCAGGAACTGAATGAGTGGCAGATAAACAAATACAGGCCAGGTTGATTATATGAATTAGTTCTTCCGGAGAGTCTTTGGGCTCAAAGGATCATGATAGGGCATCTGCCCAGAGATTCTTGTTGGCTGGGTGATAGCGGAGTTCAAAATTGAATCTGGAGAAAAACAAGGCCCATCGATGGGCATTGAGATGTTGTGCTTGACTCAAATGTTCCAGATTGTTATGATTGGGGAACACAGTAAATTTGTGTTGTGCGCCCTCTAGCCATGGGTGCCACTCTTCGAGAGCCAATGAAAATTAACAGGAGTAAAAGGAACAGGGAACTACAGTACCAGAGGTGGTGCGTTGACTCAGGACTGACCCAGCCCCAGTGGTGGAGGCGTCAGCTTCGACTAGAAACGGACGATTCGGGTCAGGATGGTGTAGACAGGACCCCTTCTGGAAGGCTTCCTTCAGACGATGGAAGGTGGCGACGGCATCAGGAGGCCAATTTTGCATGTCTTGGCCTTTATGGGTCAAGGCTGTCAATGGAGCAGCCAGGGTAGAATAGTGTGGGATGAAATGATGATAGTAGTTGAGGAATCCCAAGAAGCACTGAAGTGCCTTGGCTGTGGCTGTGGCTGTGGCTGTGGCCAATCCTGAATTCCATTCAGTTTGGCTAGATCCATAGAGAAGCCTTGCCAAGATATTATATAACCAAAGAAAGGTAGGCTGGAGTTCTTGAACAGACATTTGTCCAATTTCACAAACAGATGATTTTCAGGAAGGCACTGGAGGTCAGTTTGAACGTCTGTCGTGATGAGTGTCGAAGTCTTTGGAGAAGACGAGGATGTCGTCCAGATAAGCCATGACTTTGCTCTACAGTAGATCTCTGAAGATTTCATTCATCATTCATTGGAATACTGCGGGTGCGTTACAGGTAGGGGCATCCTTGAGGAGGCGTGGTTTCTAAAAGGAGATTGATTAGAAAATCATACCTTTGGAGAGGTGGAAGGAGGTCGGACTTTTGTTTAGAGAATACATCATCAAAGGCTACATACGGGGCAGGTATGCCAGAGGATGTAGTAGCCAGAGGGACCACAGGAGGTGGTATCACTTTCTTGAGACAGCACTGGTGGCAGCTGGGACCCCACTCCACCAGTTGCAACAAACCCCAGTTTAATTGTGGAGAATGCTTCTGTTGCCAAGGGAGTTGAAGCATTACAGGATGAATAGATTTCTCTAACACTAGTAATTTGAGTTCCCCAGTATGTAAGGCCCCAGTGCATAACTGGACAGGTTCCGTAGTCAAGGAAATTCGGCCAGGTAACGGCTCTCCGTAGATAGAGGCAATGCATAATGAAGTGTCAAGTGAGCAGGTCTTTATGCCCAAAAGCTGAACAAGGTCCTTGAGAATAAAATTATCTCCTGCCCCAGCCCTGGACCTCTGCTATGCTTCACAACTCTTCAGCCTATCTCCTGCCCCAGACCTCTGCTCCACCTGACTACTCCGCAGCCTATCTCCAGCCTCGGACCTCTGCTACACCCGACTACTCTTCGGCTTATCTCCAGCCCTGTCTATGTGTTGGACTGACTCTCTGGATTCGACTCTGTTATGCCTGACAACTCTTCAGCCCATCCCCAACCCTACTCTACTCTACTGTACCCCACTTCACTCTCACTCCCATGCCCAGAAATGGCCAAAATACAATTTGTAGTCTTTATCATGAATTGCACTATGACCATTAGGGGTGTGCATTTGTTTTCGCCGTATTGGCGATCCGCAATGTATCTTGCCATATACGTTACATACATGGGGAGGCGAAACGCATCGCGACTCACCACGTATGTACCATATTATCCATTTAATTTGGTGCGCCCCGTGGCGCACGCTTTTCTTCGCCCTCATTAGCTACTAGCTACCTATGATTTTCACAAAATGGCAGCACCCATGCCCTACATTCCGGTATCCATGCCGACCTGTCCAACCCTTTCCTGTGTGTCACTGTGACAGGTCGGCATGGATACCGGAATGCAGCATATCCGCGCTGACATTTTGTGAAATGCACTGAATGCAGCTAATCGCGCTATCATTCAGTGCTCTCTGTCGATTTTACTGATGAGCCAGCACTATATAAAGATCAGCATGAGGAGAGCCACGCATTTTATTTCCAGCGATGCTGTGGGGAGGTGGGCTTGGTGTAAGAGGAGGCTGCACTGAGAGATAGGCTAGTTAAGGAAAGAAAAGCTAATTATTCTTTATTTTGCTGCAGTGCCAGGGCCAGCTAGTCCTGTTTCTTTCAAGCTGTTTATTTAGGTGATCTGACTGAGAAGAGAAGCTGTGCCAGGGAGAGAAGCAGCTACCTTTAGGGTGGGTTGTGGGGAGGGGGCAGTGTTACAAGGTTCTATAGACCCTAGCATCCTAGGCACATCAATGTAACACTGCCCCCTCAAAAACCCACCCTGAGTTGAAAATGTTCCTTTTTACAGTGGGAGATATATAGTGTCAGATTCCCCCCCACCACACACACACTCCCCATGTTTAAGATCTCTCTGGCTCAAATCTCCAGACTTGTGCCTCATCAGGACCAGCAGTAAAGTTATGCAGGTAACATGACACATATTACCATGTACAGCCTTGCAAATTTAAAATCTATCTGTTAGATATTAGTCCTGGAATAACGAAAGCTTAAAGAACAATTTTGATACATTTTTTTCTAGTACCTCTGTAACTGAAGATGTTTCCTACAATGGTAAGAATTATTTGCTTAATATACTCTAGGGATCTTATGAACTAAAGCTTAGCATATGCACTAAAACCTTTTAGCATGTGCTCAAAATGGCATGCTATGCATATAGGCCCTAGAGTGCATGCTAGACCATTCTGAAAAAACATTAGGATTTACTGCTAAATAAGGAGCTGTTGACATGTAAATAAAGGAACATCATACACAAATGATGCTTTAGCAGGTTCATGATAAATAGTGTGATATGTTCTCCTCTGAGCTACTTAGTTCGTATTTGCTAAGACCTAAAATATAATATGTCTCTGAGTAGCTGTTAACTTTCTAGCATGCATGCTATTTCCGGGCTTTATTCGCAAGCTACTTTAGGGGTTATTGAAGGAGAGGATGGATCTTTAAAGCACTATATATTGTGGGAGGTGTGACATAGAGGGCAGGAAAGAAATGGAGATGAGGGGGAAATGAAAAAGGAGACCCAAGTTTAATGCACCTTGTTCAATGTATTTCTGTTCAAGTTCCATGTAAACAAATATGATGTTCCCACGAATACCAGTCTATAAAAATGTTTAAATAAATAGATAAATAAATAAATAAATAAATTGTAGAAATCTCAACTTTGTGAGAATTTCCTCACTCCAAATGACATCAAATCTTCACTGAGGTGTACTGTGCTGCTCATACCTCTCACTCTGCATGTAAAACTGGCCCCTAAACCATAACAACCACCAACACCTCACCTCACGTTATTAGCTGGCCCTCCTATAGTGATATAAATAGTTGTATAATGTGAAAGCCTCCCCAGAGGCTCTTTCTCACTCTCTCTACTATTGGGTGGGTCTGTGCAGTCAAGTGCCCAGGGAATCTGCCTATTTTGTGCTTACAAGCAAGCAGCGTCTGTGTGCACACCACACATATTAGTGCACAGCCAGGCACCGTGACAATGGGCAGTGGTAGGCACTACTCAGTGACATTAAATCCATAATGTCAGGGAAAGCTAGATGTTGTCGAGTGATTGGGACTGGCAGAGGAGGCACCTCAAAAGACACTAGTGCAACACCACCAGTACAGTTAAAAAGGCACGTGTCATAATCTAAACTCTTTGTAGGGGCTGGCAGTTCCATCCCGAAAAAAATGAAATCTGACCATGATGCATCACCATCACCACCACATGTTTCTGGCCCTGATGTTTTGGAGGTGAGGGAAGGGGAGGCAGAGTCATGCCAGATAAAATGTAGACACCCAAAAGCAGCAGGGGGGACAGAAGTCTCGGCTAACTCTTAGCGTTGACAAGGTAGCACAGTCACTGTTTGCTTCTGATTCAGATGAAGAATCTTCTTGTGTGGGATTCTCATCAGAAACTGAAGAAGTAATAGGTGAAGAATCTTCGGTAGGATCAGTTAGTCCTGTCTTAGCCTCCACTTCAGTGCAGCAGGGGAGAGATGAAAGTGATGAGGAGGAGGAGGAAGAACAGTCAGCACAGGCACAGAGGGTGACTGAGGGCCCCCCCCCGGCATTGATTCTCAGGGTGCACCCACTACCTCAGCTCCAGTGGCAGCTTCCACCCCCAAGGCTGTAGAGAGGGGAGGATCTCGAAAGACATCTGCGATCTGGAGCCACTTTAAAGTGACGGAAGTCCTGCATTATGCTCGGTGTAATTACTGTGCCAGGGCTAATAGCAGAGGCAAGCAAATGGGACATCTACTTAATTTTGGCATGAACCACCATATGAAAAGGCAACACCCAACAAGATTACTGCCATCTGGGGATGGTGGCAGTACCAGTTGGGAGACCCCTTCCAAGCAGTGTGCAGTGGTAGAAAAAGCAGCAGAGTCAGCTCGTGCCCTCTTCCCCTTCTAGCAGTCAGGTGGCAGGCCAGCAACCCCCTGACATGTGGCAGAAGCGACAATCCACCATGGAGGAAATGGGGTGGAGTGTGGTAACGCTATCCCAGGGTAGGAGGCAGGCAGCCTCAAAAGTTGTAACCAGGACCATTGGGGAAATGATTGCCCTTGATGACCAGCCCTTGTCGTTAGAGGAGAATGTGGGTTTCAAGCGTTTTCTGAAGGTCGTACTTCCAAATTACAAAGTCCCTTCCAGAACCACATTTAGTAGAAAGGTCATCCCCAGCCTCTACAAGCAGTGTCACAGTCGCATGTAAGTGCTGCTAGCTAAGGCAGAGGGAAGAGTGCATTTCACCTGCAATATCTGGACCGCCATGAATGCTGCACACTCTTACCTCTCTCTGACAGCACACTGGTGGGATATGGCTGAGGCAGGGGCAGCCAGCAGCTCTATTACTGAAGAAGTATCAGGGTGGAGGTGGACTTTACTGCACACCCACCTGACGGAACAGGCCCATACCGCAACCAATATTCTAGCATGCATCAGACAGATGCTGGAGGGCTAGCAACTACACCAGTGAGACAGGAAAACTCAGGCAGGGTTCTTTGTCACAGGCAAAGGTGCAAACATGGTTAAGGCAATAAACGACGGGTGCTTTAAGAACATCCGATGTTTTGCACACACTCTGCACCTGATAGTGAAGTCAGCTCTGGGGTTGGATTCCAATGACAAAGAGAATGAATACCTGCATAGGTTAATACACAAGTGCAGGAACATAGCAGCGTACTTCCACAGAAGTGTGAAGGCGGGGCAGGTTCTCCGAAAAAAGCAGACTGATTTGGAGATGCCTCACAAGCGTCGCATTCAAGACATTGCCACCCGGTAGAATTCCACCTTTATGATGCTGGAGGGGTTAGTGGAGCTGCAGGCACCCCTTCATGAACTTTCTGGTACAATGGACATAGGTGTGCAGAATCCCCTAGGGCATCATGATTGGTTAGTCATGAGTCAGCTGGTAAAAATCCTGCAGCCCTTCAAGGATGTTACGGAGTAGCTGAGTTCCAGAATTGCCACCTTGGCTGACATCATCCCTATAGTTCATCTCCTGGATGAACATTTGGAGGCCTTTAAACAGGAAGAGGGAATGACAGTTGAGGTGCTGCATTGTCTGGACATTTTGCAGCACAAGGTGAAAGAGAGATTAAGGCTTTTAACAGAACAGAACACATACATGCTCGCCACAGTCTGTGATCCTCATGTGAAAGGGAAACTCGCCCTACAGTACGATTGTCTCTTATTGGTGAAGGACCTGCTGTTAGCAAAAGTCCATGAAGTGGAGCGCCATAGGCAGAGACAGATTAGGCTTCAAGCAGAGGTGGAAACAGCAAGCACTTCAGAGAGTTATGCTGCTAGCCCAAGCAGGAGCAGCACTGCATCATCGACTGATAGTACCTCCTCCTCCTCCACAGCAGAATGCCAAAGGCACGTTGCCCATTAAGATTCATCTTTTGTGCAATGGGCGAGAGAGAAAGCAGATGGCATGAGTGACTCTTAGACTTCCCTAGCAAAGGAGACACCAGCACAGCTGTCAGTGACACGGTATCTCTCAGAGCTGATAGAAAACATGCAGACACATCCGCTGACATGTTGGGCACACAAGTCCACTGTCTGGCCATACTTAGCCAAAGTGGCTCAGCGATATCTGTCATGTCCACCAACCAGTGTGCCCAGTGACCGTGTCTTTTCTTTTTTTTTTTTTGTTGAAATATTTTTATTAAAGAATTATAGACAGTGCTTACAAATGTACAGTCCCATAACAGCAGAGGTTATCAAATACAGCACGTCAACTAAGAACAGCAACAAAGAAAGAACTTAATAACAAAATCATAACGCATATAAATCGCCGAGTGAAAAACCATGAAGTAATGCAGGACACTAGGACCTATAGGTGACAGGGGAAGCGGGAGAGAGAAAAGTGAGATAAAGAGGGCAGAGAAAGAAATAGAAAAGAAAAGAAAGAAGAGAAGTGTGACCATCCTTAATTTTCAACACTAACAGTATGTGATCAATATAAGCAGGTGAAATAGGGTGTGAGCGTGCTAGGAGGTGTAATTGTCAAGGGGTTTCCACATTCGGTCCCAGGTGGCCAAGCGATTATATTTTATAGCCATAGCCCTCTCGTATTTGCTGTATAGGCAGACAGTATTCCACCACAAGGCTTCAGAGAGGAAGTCACTTCGTTTCCAATTGGAGGTAATGGTGTGCAATCCTACAAGAAGGAGGAAATCAAGAAGCTTCCGATGTGGAAGTGGGAGGTCGATGGCGGGATGTGCTCCTCTTAGGATTACGAAATCATAGGTGATCGCATTAGATATTGGAAATATAGACGATATTCTAGTCCAGACTTGTACCCAGAAATTATAGACAAATGGGCAGGAGAAAAGCATATGTTCTAAAGAGGCCTTCACATTGTTGCATGACCAACAACAGTGGGAGGATAGGAGTGAAGCCCTATGAAGTTTCCAAGGAGTCCAGAGGGCTCTGTATATGATAAAAAAGGCCATCTGGGATAAACTAGTGGATAAGGATATACGTATGGAGGTGGACCAGACATGTTTCCATCCTGCAACGGAGGGTTGGACGGCTAACTCAGCGGACCATGTGCGCTGAAGAGCTAGGGCTGAGTTGGGGAGGGAGAGAGTGCAGAGCAATTTATACAATTTAGAAGCAAGATGTCGATGAGTGCCTACATCTGCAAAAAAGGAAAGCAAATAAGGCGGTTGGTCCAGGTGCATGGTGTGTAAGTCAAGCTCCTTGAGGGCGTCGCTAAGTTGTAGCCAAGCATAATATTGACTAGGAGGAAGATGGAATAATGCTTGCAAGGAAGAAAAAGAAAGCATGCTACCATGGGAAACGATAGAGGAGAGGTACCAGTTTTCTTTATTATACCAGACGGGCCAATTTACAGGGCGGCCAGCAACACGAATTTTATGTGTGTTCCAAATAGGGAGTAAGGTGGAGTTTAACCAGGTGGGTTTATCTTTAGGGCATAACTGATCGAATTCTTTAAGGGCTTGGTGTAGAGTAAGAAAAATCCTGTTACGTGTACGATGGGAAGAAGAAAGCACACCAGGGAATGCAAGGGTAGGAGTTGGAGAAATAAGTGAGCGCTCAATAGGTAACCAACGAGGCGAGTCTAATTGAGGAGCTTCTGAGTTGAAGAGGTGTGAGCTTTGCTGCAAGATGAAGGCCAAGTGGTATCTGCGGAAATCCGGAAAATTAACCCCTCCTCTATCTTTTGGTGCTTTTAATTTTCTTAGCGCAATCCTAGGTACTTTATTCTGCCAAAGGAATTGGAGCAAAATTCGGTCAAGTTGTTTATAAAAATCAGTGGAAAAGAAAATAGGGAGCATGGCCAATTTAAAGGTAATTTGCGGGGCCAGAGTCATTTTAATAGTGTCTAGGCGACCCCACCAGGATAGATGAAGGGGAGACCAACGGAAAGTTACATCCTTGAGATGCTGCAGAGTGGATTGTTCACAGTTACGGAGAGTTTCTTGAGGATCTGAAAAAAAACGGATGCCCAAATATTTCAAGCCTGACTTCGCCTTCTGTATGGGAAAGGAGGAGAAGTCCAGCATGCGGGAAAGAGTGTTCAAAGGCAAAAATTCTGTTTTGCTCCAAATCACTTTGTAACCAGATAAGACAGAGTAAGAATCAATAAGCGAAAAGAGTTGAGGCAAGGATGTCTCAGGATGAGTCAGAAAGAGTAACACATCATCTGCATACGCAGAAAGCTTATATTCCCCATCCCCAATAATAACACCAGAAATAACAGAAGACTGGCAAATAGCGATGAGTAATGGTTCCAAAGCCAGGTCAAATAAAAGGGGAGAAATGGGGCATCCTTGGCGAGTTCCTCTGTGTATTGGGAACGATGGGGAGACCTGGTTATTAACAAAGAGGGAAGCGAGAGGGGAATGATAGATTAATCGAATCCACTCAGTGAAGACACTGCCAAAGCCGAATCTAGACATGGTTTCAAAGAGAAAAGGCCATTCAATACGATTGAATGCCTTTTCAGCGTCGAGTGAGACTGCAATGGCCGGTTCATGCGTGTTATACAGGGATTCTTGGATGTGAAGTAGCATCCGGGTGTTGTTAGCAATGAGCCGACCTTTGAGAAAACCTGATTGGTCCACATGAATAAGGGAGCCAAGAACCTTAGAGAGATGGGTGGCGAGTATTTTAGTGAAAATTTTGTAATCCACATTTAAAAGTGAAATGGGTCTATAATTAGCTGGGGAAGAAGGATCTCGACCTGGCTTTGGGATTACCACCACCCTAGCATCAGTGAAAGATGAGGAAACAGCATTGGCAGAGGAGAAAGACGAGTAAAAAGTTAACAGGTGTGGAGACAAAATATTTTTGAAAGTATGATAAAAGTCAGTGCTGAAGCCATCCGGGCCCGGGGCTTTTCCCAAAGGTAAAGACATGATGGCCGCCGATATTTCTTCTCTGCTGATCGGCGTGTCCAAAAGTTGGCGCTGTGCATCGGTGAGGTGTGGATGATCCAAGGCAGCAAAGAAAGAGTCAAAGGCGCCTGGAGGTGGATTCACTTCCAATTGATAGAGCTGTGCATAAAAGTCACGAAAAGATTGTAGTATCTCCTTATCAGTGGTGACTGTGTCGCCAGTGGAGGTAGTGATCTTGGCCACTCGCGATCTTTCAGATTTCTTTTTAAGATATGAGGCCAACAGTCTACCACATTTATTGTTTTCCGCATAATATTGCGTCTTGGAGTGAAAAAGGTGGAGGTGTACCTGCGAGCTAAGTTGCTTGTTATATTCATATCTCGCCTTCAATAACTGTGTTAGAGTATGAGCTGAGGGAAATTGTAAGTGCAGATGCTCCAATTGTTCGGTGGTAGTCTGTAACTATTGAAGAGCCTGTCTTTGGACACGTTTCTTGTAGGAGGAGTAGCTAATGATGTCTCCCCGGATAGTTGCTTTGTAGGCATCCCAGGTGAGGGAGCAGAGGCGGAGTTGGCCTCAAAGTATTGAGATGTCTTTTCAGTGATAAAGGTATGGAATTCGGAGTCCGAGAGAAGAGAGGCATTGAACCTCCAGTGCCTATCCATACGCATTGGGGAGACAAGGCGGAGTTGAAGAGTTACCGCAGCATGGTCCGAAACTAGGATGGAGCATATTTTAGGATTGCTAATATGTGGTAGAAGGGAGCTGGAAGTGAGAAAAAAGTCCAGTCTAGAGTAAGACGAGTGCGGGGCAGAATAAAACGTAAAGTCTTTATCAGTAGGGTGAGTAAGTCGCCAAGGGTCAAGAAGGTCAAGTTGTGAAATGAGACAGTTTAAAGCAGTAGTAGCCTTCGATTTCGTATATCGGACCTCAGTCTTCTTATCCAGGAGAGGATCCAGTGGCTGGTTGAAGTCCCCGCCAATGATCAAGGGAAACTGTTCTAAAGACAACAGTCTTGCAAAAACATCCTGAAAAAAAGCAGGATCATCTGCATTCGGAGCGTACAGATTGAGGATAGTATAGAAACCAGTTTGTAACGTAAATTGTAAGATATTCCATCGTCCTTCCACGTCCATTTCCTGGTGTAAAACAGAGATATCCAAACGTTTATGAACCAAAATAGCAGTGCCACGTTTCTTCTTATAAGCCGGGCTGAAAAAAACCTGACCGACCCATTGTTGTTTGAGCTTAAGAGATTCTGTGGTCGTCAAATGAGTTTCTTGTAATAGGGCGACGTCAGTGTTCAATGTTTGCAAATAGGTCAGGATTTTCTTGCGTTTGATCGGATGATTAAACCCATTGACATTAAGCGATACCATCGTGATAGAGTTTATGGTGGATGCCATTGAATAATTGGAAAAGTATCAGGCAGACGGATATAGCTTAACTGACATCCTGAAAGCTGACGATGTGTTGAAATCCAAGGAGGCGCAGGGAGGGAAAGAAAAAAAGGAAGAACCAGAAAAGGAAGAGAAGAGGAGTCCAGTGTCCAGGTATCAGCGATCTTCGTATTAGCAAAAAGTGCAAAACAAGAACACCAGACAGACACTAACAATAAGTGACTGTCGCCCATAGTAAGAGTGGGGCCTCAAGGGGGCCAGGGGCCGCCTAGAGCTTCACGGGATTGAGTAAATGAGGTTACGTCCACGGGAAATTGCAGAAGAAGAATCAAAAACCAGAGGTTAACCCAAAGTATTCAGGTAACCATGTCCTGTAAACCCTCCACAGATTGTAGGTATGCGCCCAGATCATCTGGTGCATGAAAAAGCTGCGTACTGTTCCGATGAGTAACTCGCAACATGGCTGGGTATAAGAGCCCAAATTTAGCCCCAAGGGCATGGAGACGAGGCCTCATCGCCAGAAAAGCTTTGCGCTTGGCAGCGGTTGTTTTCGCCAGATCCGGCACAAATAAAATATGTGATCCCTGCAAGTGGAGAGGAGACTTGGATTTGGCCGCGGAGAAGATCTGAAGGACCTGTGGGTAGCGCAAAAGTTTGAAGATGATGGGTCGAGGGAGGGCCGAGGGCCGGAGGGGACGCGATGGTACACGATGCGCCCTTTCAAATTCCAATGGAGGAGTGAAGGTAAGTTGCAAAACCTCCGGGATCAGTTGAGAAAGAAAAGCAAAAATATCTGTACCTTCCATGCCCTCGGGGATACCCAGGATACGGACGTTGTTCCTCCTATTGCGATTGGAAAGGTCCTCGAAGTCGTGACGCAGGACTTCCAATTCCTTCTCCATTTTAGGTATGGACGCCGCAGTGACTAATAATGAAGACACCTGATTTTCAGCGTCGTCTAAGCGGTGTGCAAGCTGATCGAACCTGTTAGTAAGGTTCTGTAGGTCCGCTCTGATCGCAAAGGTGTTGTCAGTGTTGGTTTGCAGCATTGCCTTTAAAGTTTTTAGTTCCGTCAAGACGAGGTCTGCAGACGCCATTTGCTTCGCAGGGGCGGCCTTGTCTGGCGAGAGTGGGTCAGATTTAGATCGTTTTGTACCCGCACCGGCCACAAACGCCGCTTCAATTTTGCCTGGCTTTGTTGTAGACATCGTGAGTACAGAGGCCAATGGGTCAAGAGGGAAGGAGAGTTATTACAATTGCAGAATTCCCTTCAATATAGAGCAAAATCTCCCGGAGCTCAGCTTCAGGCGGCCATCTTGGATTCCGCGCAAGAACGCCCCCGTGACCGTGTCTTTTCAATGACAGGGGATATCATGAGCCCTCACCGCTCAAGGCTGGCACCAGAGTTGATGGAAATGTTAGTGTTTTTGAAAGTAAATCTGCCTTTGCTTGGGTTTCCAAATTTTCCCTGTGAATGGCAAAATGAATAAAAGCAATTCAAAGCCTTGCAGCAGCTCCAACTGCCTCCTATACTCCAGATAATATAAGCACTGCAGCACATGTACATGACCTCAAACGTTGTACCTAACCATCCACTGCACAGGCTGTATGTCCGTACAAGGGCCTGACCTCAAATGCTGTGCCTAACTGTCAACTGTCCAGGCCTTATGTTCCTACAAGTGTTTGACCTCGATTGCTTTGCCTGTCAGTCCAGGCCTTATGTTCCTACAAATGTTTGACCTCGATTGTTTTGCCTGTCCGTCCAGGCCTTATGTCCCTAGATGGGATTGACCTCTGTCCTCAACTGCTGTGCCTGTCCATCCAGGCCTTGTGATCATACAAGTGTTTGACCTCGACTGCTGTGGCTGTCCACCCAGGCCTTGTGTTCCTACAAGTGTTTGACCTCAATTGCTCTGCAGGTCCATCCAGGCCTTCTTTCCCTAGGAGGGATTGACCTCTGTCCTCGACTGCTGTGCCTGTCAATCCAGGCGTTATGTCCCTAGGAGGGATTGACCTCTGTCCTCGACTGCTGTACCTGTCCGTCCAGACCTTGTGTTCCTACAAGTGTTTGACCTCGATTGCTCTGCTGTCCATCCAGGCCTTATGTCCCTAGGTGGGATTGACCTCTGTCCTCGACTGCTGTGCCTGTCCGTCCAGGCCTTGTGTTCCTACAAGTGTTTGACCTCGATTGTTCTGCCTGTCCGTCCAGACCTTATGTCCCTAGGTGGGATTGACCTCTGTCCTCTATTGCTGTGCCTGTCAGTCCAGACCTTATGTTCCTACAAGTGTTTGACCTCAATTGCTTTGCATGTCCTTCCAGGCCTTGTGTTCCTACAAGTGTTTGACATGGATTGCTCTGCCTGTCCGTCCAGGCCTTATGTCCCTAGGTGGGATTGACCTCTGTCCTCGACTGCTGTGCCTGTCCATCCAGGCCTTTGTTCCTACAAGTGTTTGACATCGATTGCTTTGCCTGTCCATCCAGGCCTTGTGTTCCTACAAGTGTTTGACCTCGATTGCTCTGCCTGTCCATCCAGGCCTTATGTCCCTAGGTGGGATTGACCTCTGTCCTCTATTTCTGTGCCTGTCCATCCAGGCCTTTATGAAAATTTGGCCCTTTGAGTATAAGTGATGCTTTGTTAGAATGTTATCATTAAGTGTGATTTTACATTCTGTATTCACTTGATTTAATGCTTTGTTTTCTATTCTGGTTTGTCCAGTCTATGATAGCTATAGATTAGCAGCAGTTTAGATCAGTTGTTCTACCTTTGTTAGATTTCTATTTGATATGACTATTTGTGTGGAATAGTGTGTCTAAAGTATTATAAGGGATATGTATAAGAATTCTATGTGAGAATTAAATATATATATATATATATATATATATATATATATATATATATATATATATATATATATATATATATATATATTTATGGTGGGGGAAAGGGTATTAATATGTTTTAAGCAAATTTCTGTCTGAGTGAGTTCCAAAGTTTACCATGTAAATCTTTTGGATATGAACCTCTTATTTGCTAAGTTAGCTAATTACTACTAGATTGCATTGTTATTAATTAACATGAATATTCAGTAGATTTTAAGTAATCTGGCCTGTTGCTACCATTTATGGATTTGATATTTTATGGATGTCGCTTCTTTTTCCCTTTGTTCTTGCTAGGCTCTTTTTGTATTGATTTCCTTATTTTGTTATGCATTGATTGGTTACAAATAAGCCTGGGTAAATCTGATTATTATTTGGAAGAAACTTGTGGTTCTAGTGGTCCTTATGTGGAAGAAGGGAATACTTGATTCTCTACAACTAGTGCATTGGGTAAATCTCTGTAAGAGTGCTGCACACGTTTGAAGTGTACTTTAAAAGATTTCCTAAAGCAAATAATAGAAAAGTTGACTTTACACTATGATGGGATATTTTATTTATATATCGTAGGTACAAACTGTGGATTAACAACTTATTGAAACAGATTCCTGGAGGCTTCTGCCACAAATGATTTTTCTCTACAGAGTCAACATCAAAAGCCAAATTTAATAAATGATTTATCCTATATTGTATGTGAGAAAGCTCTTTTTACATGTTTCAGCATTTATAGATTTCAAAATCTGAATCTGTAAACTAGGGACTGTCATAGAGATAAAGGAACAGTTTCCCAGATGAGGAAAGAAGAATAGAGATGTATGAATCTTGTTTGAAAAAAATGCCTCTGATTCATCCAACCTACAAAAAATGTATTTGACAACCTTTAGAAAATACAATTTTCATTTGCAGCAAAATCCAATTTGGGTCTTTGAGAAATAAGAAGCGGAGTTGAGGAAAACCCTCAAAGGATTTCTTTCAATCCATAGATGTGCCTAGATTTTTTTCTCTTTGGATTTTACCCATATTTATTTGCAAATATCTTAAAAATTCACACAGGTCTTGGGAAAATCTATATTTTTTATTGAACTCAAAGCAGGCTGAAATCCTCTCAGTTCATGGTAAACTTTTTTTTAAATAATTATTTATTTATTTGTCTGTTATTTCTCAAAAACTATATGAGAGGAAACAAATACAATATACAGAACATACCTTAAATTAACAGAAAATACAAATCATAAGCAATAAACCATATTCCCAACTTGTTTTACCAGTCCACCAACTTAGGAGAGCCCAATTCTACAGCCCAAGAGAAAAATTATCACTCATTGAAAAATGCAGGTCCCCAGAGGCAGGCAGAGCTCCAGAGTTTCAAGGCGTGGATGAGACGATTGTGCAGGGAATCGGGATTCAGCTTTATAAGGAACTGGGGAAACCTTTGAGGAAAGGGGAGACTTTTCCAAAAGGATGGGCTCCACCTTAACCAGAGTGGAACCAACTGCTGGCACTAACTTTCAAAAAGGAGATAGAGCAGCTTTTAAACTAGAACAAGGGGGAAATCCGACAGTCACTCAGCAGTGCATGGTTCGGAGAAATGTATCCTTGAAGGATATTAATGAAACAGAATAGTTAGGGCATCCCAACAGAGAGGTTCCAATAAAAGCAAACATAATTATGCTGTAACCTAAATTCCTTTTGTATTATGTTATAATTCCTCCTGCCTTTCTTTCTTCCAGCTTTAAGCTTCCCAAGTTTTTACTCCTTGTTAAATGTAACTTTGCCTTATTCTCCTCTCTGTTTAATTACTATTTTATTTATTGCTTCAGTTATACCCTTGTTCTATGTAAACCGATCCGATATGGTTATTACTATGAATGTCGGTATAAAAAAGTGTTAAATAAATAAATAAAAATAATCCATATGCCTATATGTAAAAAATCACCAAAGCTAATGATTTCTGAATTATCCCAAACAACTGAAAAGCAGTTTGTTAATACAAACAAAAAACACACTTTGAAATGTCTGTATGCCAATGCCAGAAGTCTAAGAAGTAAGATGGGAGAGTTAAAGTGTATAGCAGCAAATGATGAGATTGACATAACTGGCATCACGGAGACTTGGTGGAAGGAGGATAACCAATGGGACAGTGCTATATCAGGGTACAAATTAAATCGCAATGATAGGGAGGATCAACTTGGTGGTAGTGGTGGCACTTTATGTCTGGGAGGGTATAGAGTCCAACAGGATAAAGATCATACAAGAGACTAAATGCTTAGTAGAATTTATATGGGTAGAAATCCCATGTGTGTTGGGTAAGAGTATAATGATAGGAGTATACTACCGTCCACCTGGACAAAATGGTCAGACAGATGATGAAATGCTAAGAGAAATCAAATAAGCTAACCAATTTGGCAGTGCAATAATAATGGGAGATTTCAATTACCAAAAACACAAAGTGCAGAACATAGAACTTTTAGTCCTGATCACGAGTAAGTTCCAATCAGTTCATGAAGAAATAAATTCAAATAAATTTTTATTGCGGCAACTCCACTGCATCAGTTCAATAAAGCACACATTTTACAAGGTGCCCCAACACGGAACCGTGTTTCGCCAAAGGCTGCATCGGGGGGACCAACAGGAGTTCAGTCAAATCTTGGTGCAGTATTCAAAAAGTAACAGGGAGTGTACTTTTTGAATACTGCACCAAGATTTGACTGAACTCCTGTTGGTCCCCCCGATGCAGCCTTTGGCGAAACACGGTTCCGTGTTGGGGCACCTTGTAAAATGTGTGCTTTATTGAACTGATGCAGTGGAGTTGCCGCAATAAAAATTTATTTGAATTTATTTCTTCATGAACTGATTGGAACTTACTCGTGATCAGGACTAAAAGTTCTATGTTCTGCACTTTGTGTTTTTGATTATTCTGTAGTGCAGCCTTTGCTTTGTTTGTTTAGATTTCAATTACCCCAATACTGACTGGGTAAATGTAACATCAGGACTTGCTAGAGACATAAAGTTCCTGGCTGTAATACATGACTGCTTCATGGAACAATTGGTTCAGGAACTAACAAGAGAGGGAGCAATTTTAGATTTAATTCTTAGTGGAACGCAGGATTTGGTGAGAGAGGTAACGGTGGTGGGGCCACTTGGCAACAGTGATCATAACATGATCAAATTTAAACTAATAACTGGAAGGGGGAGAATAAGTAAATCTGCTGCTCTAACACTAAACTTTCAAAAGGGAAACTTTGATAAAATGAGGAAAATAGAAAAAAACTGAAAGGTGCAGCTGCAAAGGTTAAAAGTGTTCAACAGGCTTGGACATTGTTTAAAAATATAATCCTAGAGGCACAGTCCATATGTATTCCACATATTAATAAAGGTGGAAGGAAGGCAAAATGATTACTGTCATGGTTAAAAGGTGAGGTGAAAGAGGCTATTTTAGCCAAAAAAAATCCTTCAAAAATTGGAAGAAGGATCCATCTGAAGAAAATAGGATAAAACATAAGCGCATTGTCAAGTTAAGGGGAAAACATTCATAAGACAGGCGAAGAGACAATTTTAAATGAAGTTGGCCATAGAGGCAAAAACTCATGATAAAAACTTTTGTAAATATATCCGAAGCAAGAAACCTGTGAGGGAGTCGGTTGGACCATTAGATGACCGAGGGGTTAAAGGGGCTCTTAGGGAAGATATGGCCATTGCAGAAAGATTACATGAATTATTTGCTTCTGTGTTTACTAATGAGTATGTTGGGGAGTTACCAGTTCCGGAGATGGTTTTCAGGGGTGATGAGTCAGACAAACTGAATAAAATCACTGTGAACCTGAAAGATGTAGTAGGCCAGATTGACAAACTAAAGAGTAGCAAATCACCTGGACTGGATGGTAGTATCCTAGGGTACTGAAGAAACTAAAAATGAAATTTATGATCTATTAGTTAAAATTTGTAACCTATATTAAAATCATCCATTGTACCTGAAGACTGGAGGGTGACCAATGTAACCCCAATATTTAAAATAGACTCCAGGGGCAATCCGGGTAACTATAGACCAGTGAGCCTGACTTCAGTATCAGGAAAAATAGTAGAAACTATTCTCAAGATCAAAATCATAGAGCATATAGAAAGACATGATATAATAGAACACAGTCAACATGGATTTACCCAAGGGAAGTCTTGCCTAACAAATTTGCTTCATTTTTTTGGAGGGGTTAATGAACATGTGGATAAAGGTGAACCAGTAGATGTAGTGTATTTGGATTTTCAGAAGCCTCATGAGAGGCTTCTAAGAAAACTAAAAAGTTATGGGATAGGAGGCGATGTCCTTTTGTGGATTAGAAACTGGTTAAAAGACAAGAAACAGAGAGTAGGATTAAATGGTAAATTTTCTCAGTAGAAAAGGGTAAACAGTGGAGAGCTTCAGGGATCTCTACTTGGACCAGTGCTTTTCATTATATATATAAATGATCTGGAAAGGAATATGATGAGTGAGGTTATCAAATTTGCGGATGATGCAAAATTATTCAGAATAGTTAAATCACAAGCGGATTGTGATATACTACAGGAGGACCTTGCAAGACTGGAAGATTGGGCATACAAATGGAAGATGAAATTTAATGTGGACAAGTGCAAGGTGTTGCATATAGGGAAAAATAACCCTTGCTGTAGTTACACAATGTTAGGTTCCATATTAGGAGCTACCACCCACGAAAAAGTTCTAGGCATCACAGTGGATAGTACTTTAAAATCATCGGCTCACTGTGCTACAGCAGTCAAAAAAGCAAACAGAATGTTAGGAATTATTAGGAAGGGAATGGTTAATAAAATGGAAAATGTAATAATGCCTCTATATCGCTCCATGGTGAGACCGCACCTTGAATACTGTGCACAATTCTGTTCACCGCATCTCAAAAAATATATAGTTGCGATGGAGAAGGTACAGAGAAGGGCAACCAAAATGATAAAGGAGATGGAACAGCTCCCCTATGAGGAAAGGCTGAAGAGGTTAGGGCTCCTCAGCTTGGAGAAGAGACGGCTGAGGGGGGATATGATAGAGGTCTTTAAGATCATGAGAGGTCTTTAAAGAGAAGATGTGAATCGGTTATTTACACTTTTGAATAATAGAAGGACTAGGAGGCATTCCATGAAGTTAGCAAGTAGCACATTTAAGACTAATTGGAGAAAATTCTTTTTCACTCAACGCACAATAAAGCTCTGGAATTTGTTGCCAGAGGATGTGGTTAGTTTAGTTAGTGTAGCTGGGTTCCAAAAAGGTTTGGATAAGTTCTTGGAGGAGAAGTCTATTAACGGCTATTAATCAAATTTACTTAGGGAATAGCCACTAATTAATTGCATCAGTAGCATGGTCTTAGTGTTTGGGTAATTGGCAGGTTCTTGTGGCCTGGTTTGGCCTCTGTTGGAAACAGGATGTTGGGCTTGATGGACCCTTGGTCTGACCCAGCATGGCAATTTCTTTTGTTCTTATGTTCTTAGATAAACCGCAAATTAAAATCAGCATAGAGAGAGACAGAAGTGGCCAAAGTGTGTCTCTTATCTATCTTGTCTATCTTGTCACTCAGAAAAGTATTAAAGGGTAGGTTTTAAAAGGAGCGTGCATGTGTCCATGTGCACGCGGTTCCCAGCGCACTCACATGGATGCGCTGATTGTATAACATTCATGCGCCAGTGAGTGCATGTTTTAAATTGGCCAGGTGCACATGCACGCTGGATTTAAAAATCCATGTGTGCATGTGCGGGCAGCACGCACAGGGGGGTGAATTTTAGTAAACTGCACATGGTGATGCAAACAGGCCTTCCCTAGTTCTCCAATTAAGGAGCAGCCTGGGAGGGAACTTTCCTATACCTAACCCTACTCTTCCTACCTCTTCCCCTCTCCACCCAACCCCTAACCTAACCCTAACTATCCCCATTTGTTTTGTTTTTATACTTACTGATCCATCGAAGCAGAAGCAACTTCTGCGCTCCAGCTAGCTGCTGGCACATGCCTCCCTGGAATAGTAGCTAAAGGCTGATGTCCTGGCTGGCCTCCATCCCGCTCTGTCCCAACCCTCCCCACCCAGACCATGCGCCCTCTGGCCTAACCCTTTTTCAGGCCCCAGTACTTGTGTACATATTGGGACTTACGCGTGTGGCTGGGCCTTTTTGAAAATGTGCACAGGATCCAGCCACGCACGTATGTAGTGTAGGAGACATTATTATATCTAATTAAACATTTACATAGAAATTAAAAATAAAGCTCTCAAAATAAGTACTTGAGCCCTCATGAGAAGAAACTGCCTACACCTTTTCTGAGTAGCCTTGGCTACATCAGAAAACACCCTGACTTACATCTGAAAAAATAACTCCTTTCAGTCCTAAAAATAATTTATGCAACCAAGCTCTAACAGGATCCAGAGCCAGGAACAAAATTAATATAGAAGGAGTAGCTAAATTTGTCTTTGATGCCTTTAATGTGCCATCAAATCCAGGTTATCTTCTGCATTGGACCCAACATTCTCCTTCTTCTTAAATGGAGGAAGACACATTTTTGAGATCATGGGGATAGATTGTGATGAACATGTAACATTTCCATCAGATAACATTTAAACATCTCCAATACCAATATTGTGCGTACCTTTAGGAAATGTATAAGCCACAAATTATGGATACTGGAAATCTTAGCGCCTTCTTAGAAGACACGGGAGAAGGCCAGGTTAAAGTCACAGACCTTAGAGAATCTGGCGGTAACGGGGGTGGAGGGACGAAGCGGGGAGCGGTCCTGCAATAGCCGGCAGCATTGCACCTCAACGGTGCGATCGCTGCTGGCTCTCGCGCACCATAAAAGGTGTAGTTATTCGGCACAAAACTGGCGGCGATAAGGAATCTTACCTTTCGCCGCCAACGTCGGCTCCTAGTGCCACCCCGACTCCTCCTCTTCCGGGGCTGACTCTGCCCCGACTCTGCCCCGAGCTAGCTATCGCACGCGAAAAGTCCCTTTTCGCATATGGTAGCATTAGAGAATGATCCCCTTTGGTTGTTAACTTGGTTTTGGAACTGGATAAAGACTAGATTATGAAATTGTTTTTCAATCATAGAGATGAGTTGTTTTATCATTGTAAAATTTGTATTTTTCCATATGTGGCTCATGCCACTCAATTGAGATGCAGGCAATTTCTTTTGTTGATATTCCAAGTATTACAGATTGGTGAAATGTTTTATTTAAAATATCCTGCTAAATGCTTAGTCAAATATCACAATGTTAAGTAAGTATGTCTTTCTTGAACCCGCTCAATTGATTGCTTTTCTTTTTGATAAGGCTCCTTTCGAGAATGTTGATCTTTGTTTTCTTCTCTCTTGTTCTTGGGCTAAGTTTGGGTAATAATTATGGACTGGTAATTCAGTGAACTACCCCATTTATTTACTGCTTTTTCTTTAGAATTTCTTTGTATTGTGGCCCTCCCCCTCTGAATATTGTGAACTTTTGTGCATTTTCATATGTTTATAAATGAAATAATTGCTGTTATTTCCTGTTATTGTACACTTTTCTTAACTAGCAGTATTTTCTTGTCATTTTTGTTTAATTATGATAAAAATAAAGTTAAAAAAAACTGAAGATGTGCATGCATTTAGTACATGTGCGTGTCAGATCTAGTTTATAAACTGCACACAAATACTAATGCATGAAAAAATTTGTGCACTTAAAAAAGGGGTGCAGTGGGGAAAAGGAGCATTCTGGGGTGGGGGATAACAGTTTCGTGCATATCTTCTAATTTAATAACCACATATACAGCTGTTACCTGTGCCCATTTATTTCTGCTATTCATCGGTCACAATAATACTCTTTGTAGCCAATTACAAACTGAGTAAAGGCTCCGGGTAAACTGGGGAAAGTGCATGCTGATTAACCATGGGGGTTTTGATGACCTAGGAATTAACTGGGTAAACTGGTTGTCTAATTTGTAAAATTGGTTATTTCTTTCAAGCGAGCATGTTATAAAATTACCTCACTTTTGCATGTAAAAGCCAAGATTTCCTAAGGAAAATACTTGATTAACAGATGTTTTTGCCTCAGGGGAAGGAGAGGGTAAGCTTTGACCCCTGACTACCTTTCTTCGATTTTTACCAGCTTTTTTTTTTTTTAATTATGTGGCACATTAAGATGATGGTGGTTTCATGGGGTTAGGGCCACCATTGCGCCTAAAGGAACAATGTTGCTTTATCTTGCCCTATGGTATTTTGCCATGAGACACAACAATGTGGGAATACAGCTGCAATTATTTTTGAGGGAGGGGCCCACTATCTTAGTGACACCCCCCTGCAATAGGGGGATCCCTTTTGTGAAATAAACATCATGACTAGATTAAACTAGGTCTTAGCCGGATAGGTTAGCCAGTTAACTTTGAATATTATGATATATATTTCACCTGCCCCGTCCATCCTATCTCCTCCCTAAACCTCCCCCCTCCCCCCCCCCCCCTCAAGTTTCTTTTCCTGCATCCTCTACCTCAATCATGTTTGCTACCATTAACATGTTACTCCCTTCCAAGTTTTGATCACCCTGTTCTATGTACTTTGTTCAAGTTACTTGTAAAACGATATGATGTACCTACAAATACCGATCAAAAAAAGCCTTTAAATAAATAAATAAATAAATAAATAAAATAAATTAGAGTTGGCCATCACCTCCCATTTATGCCCCTGGAAAGGCCCTAACTTTTCTGGCTAAATTCTAGCTGGTTAAGAGCCCAAATATTCATTTAGCTGGATAACTTCTGAGTTATCCGTCTAAATGCTTCCGAATTTAGACCTTCCCATTGCTAGCATGATAATCAATGAGCAGCTGCAGATAGTAAGGAATCCTGCTAAAATCTAGATCACCCCACAGGAGCTTCAGGCAATTGAGAGTGTAAGTAGTGCCCATTACTTTTCATCATCTGATCTGTGCTCATCCCCAGCCCCTGCAGCAGCACCAAAGGATCCAGAAAGGGGATCCTGCAAGACATTACAGCAGTGGAAACATTTGACAGGTATGAAGGATCAGCATTTTTTACAGAATAAATTCACTGTCGAAAACCCATCAGTAGAGGAAAGATACTGGGCCATTTTTCAAAAAATGGTATGCTCCATCATCTGCAAAAACAATACTAATGGGTTCATTTTCTAAAGCTAGCGCACGCGAAAAGCTAAAAGGGGTGGAGTCAGGGCAGCGTCTGCCCCGGAAGAGGAAGAGTTGGGACAGATGCCATGAAGACAGCGTGGACAGCGAAAAGATAAGGAGCCTTTTCGCTTCCAATTTCACGCTCAATAGCACCACTTTTTACGATAGCGCTATTGGGTACAAAAGCGACAGCGATTGCACCGCGGAGGTGCGATCGCTGCCAGCTATCACAGGCCTGCTTCGCCCCCCCCCCCCCCCCACCCCCTGTACCGCGCAATTCACGACATCATGGTAGGTTAGAAAATCTAGGCCTAAGTAGCGTTAGTTTTATGAAAGGACACTATTAATCTAGGAACTCTATCTTCCACTAAAACCAGTAGTAGCAGAAGATGGAAAGCCACAGCAAATGGGAGGTCCACTTCCCAAATTGACTTTCCTACACCCAACCCCCAGAAAGGTGACAGGTCATCAGCCCCCACACCACATCAATGGAAAGTCACTGTTCAGCATATGAAATGGTTTTCTGTATAACTGTCCCAGGGCAAAAGGGAGGGAATACTGAAGATGGTGACATGGACCATTGGGAAAATTCTTGTCTTGGATTATCAGACCCAGCAAGTGGTTGACAACGAGGGATTTAATTGGCTGCTGCACATCTTAAACACAAATTATAAAGTTCCCTCCAGGAAAATATTTATTAGGCAAGTGATCCCTTCTGCTTACATTCAGTGCCATGTCCAGATGCAGGAACTGCTCACCAAGGCAGAGAAGAGTAGCGATATTCATTTCAACACTGACATTCGGGCAGCCAGAATGCTATGTATGCCACATCTCCCCCTTATAGCACAATAGTAGTAGCTTTATGGGGCAGGGCCTGACAGCAGCTCTGGGTGGGGTGGAAGGGTAATGCACCAGCATGGTAAAAGATGGTTGTGCTGCACACCCAGATGATGGAAAAAAACATACCTCAACCCACATCTTAGCAATAAAATAGGGGTTGACAAAGGTCTTGTGGCCAGGTGAGAAACACATACATTTACCTGGTTTCATGGGTACAGATGGGGTCAGGAACATGACCAAGCAGTGAGTTATATAGATAGCCAGGAGATCTAATGCTTTGCTAACTTTCTATATCTTGCAATAAGGGACTCCTTGGAACATGGGACCAAGGAAGAATGCAATTCTGTCCTGCAACAACTGAGAGAGAGGTACAAAAAAATAGTGGAACACTTTGACTGGAGCATGAAGGGAGGGCAATAGCTCATAAGAATCTAGAAGAAGTCAGGGCACATGTGTACCACTTTATTCAGGATGTAGACACCAGATTGAATTTTATCTGTCTGATAATTCAGAGGTTAATTGAGCAATATATGTCCCTTCATGAGTTATCATTGGATGCAAAGATCAGTATGAATTGACCCTAAGATGTCAGTATTGAATACACATTACATAGGTGGTACATGACCTGAAACTATGTAAAGATGCCATAGGATCTGAGTTTAACAACAATTGCCGTGGGTGAGGTCACCTTGATAATTAATAGCCTATAAGGGAAGTTATAGGATTTTCCTCAGAAAGAGGGACTGGCATCAGAGGTAGATCCTAATATGCTGGCAATCCTGTGTAATCCATGGGTAAAAGAGTGAATATCAGCCTCCAGTCTGACATTCTGGTATACTGGAAGGAGAAGATGGGCCTGGGGTGCAAGAATGGAAGCACCAGAGGAATAGGAGCATTGGGGATCTAGCAGAAGAAACAGCAGACTCCCCATACTGTAGCATTAGCATCAGCAGCACATTGAAAACAAGCATATCCTCCCTCACATTCATTTGAAATCCTCCCATGGTCTCCACATGGTGAGCTCTCCTGATACATTCCATAAATTCAGTGACTGAAATCAGAGATAAGTATCTCCACCCGCAAAGGATGTCCCTGCACAAATTACCATGGACAGCCCATTGAGGTCAAGACAGAAACCCACTGACATATTGAGCACACAAGACCATGATCTAACTGTATCTCATCAAGGTCACCCAAAATTTCCTTTCCTGCTCATCAACCAGCATGCCTACTAGACACGTTTTCAATAATAGGGAACAACATGACTCAACATCATTTACAGCTGGCACCAGAACTGGTGGAAAAGTTGGCAATTCTGAAGATAAATCTAACAAACCCTGAAAGGTCACTGGAACATAAAATATTTGTTTAACAAAAGGGAAAACCCTAGACAGTCTGCCAACAACAGTAATAACTAAAAAAAGATCCTGGACTACAGACATAAAAAATGCCATCATAGGTAAAAAATATTCTCTCGTGCAATTTGTATGTGAAAAAAACTTCAGAAGATGGAAAACATTTCCAAAGTCACAATGTACTTATCTTGCTCAATTATAGTCCTACCTTTCAGCATCAGGCATCAAAATAAAATGTTCAAAATTGCTTTTCTAAGACCCATTAGCTGATATGAACACATTTCAATGAATGCAGCATCAGGGCAAAAGATAAGAGAGAAACATTATCTCAATTAGCAGGCAAGCTTCAAGGATGACCAGAGTCTGTCATCATTTTTGCAAATGTAACAGCTTTATGCACATGCAGCTTGATATCCCTCAACTGGTTACTGACCTAATCAGTAAATTCAACTAATCAATGATGATCAAATAAGAACATTATTCTCACCATGATACAGAACATTTCAACCAATTTGTGATATGCAGATGAAAAACACTGTCTTTCACCATGGAAGATTAAACTTATGAATGAGTCAGCTATGTCAGTCAATCAGTGACAATCAAATATAAAATATCATCAGGTTCCATGAAGAATTTTCATAGAAAAATGAGTGAATATACAGCCAAGCAGCAAGCATAAATGTTTAATTTAATTTTTTAAATAAATGCATGTCTCTCAGTTGTAAATCAGAGATATATAATTTAAATATTAAAAGCTAACATCATCAATGTTAACAGAAAGAAATAAAATAAGAAAAAGTCAAATTAACGTGTTCTGTACTAAAAAGACGTGAATTAATTTAGAATGTAATAAAAAAAACAGAATATAAATAAAAAAAAACCTAAAATAAAGTAAAAAGCAACCACATACTAGGATCTAAAATAAGACAAAAAGTCTAAATAAGTAAATAAATAAATAAATAGATAAATAAACAAATAATATATCCTTGAGGGAATCATATTAGGCAGGAGAGAGGATGACAAAATTTTCCAAATAACTAGTTATAAAAACTTGTAAAATTAAAAAAGTCTTTAGGGATTTCCTGAATTTTAAATAGTCCTCTAAGTATAAGACTAGTGGGAAAGAATTCCAGAGATTAGGGGCCAGATAAGAGATACTGGTTTTTGAGGGGTTTTTTTTCTAACATTTCCCTTGGTGACCAGTAAGGTCAACAGCTCCTCTTGTGATGAGCAAAGAGAATGGCTCAGATGATGGAGAGAGAGGGTGGTGGATGGCTGGAATGACCTTCTGGAGGAAGTGGTGAAGACCAAAACTGTAAAGGATTTCAAATGGGCGTGGGATAAATACTGTGGATCCATAAAGTCTAGAGGATGTGAATGAAGAGTGGGTGGCTCACGGGAACGACGGCTACTACCTGGTGATAATACCCTTATTCAATAAACGTACACACGGTTAATGTAACTCCAACATTGCTCTAAGCTTCAGCGGCAATGAGGAAATGTAGAAAAAAGGATTTGCATTCACAAAAAAGTGGGGAGTAGCTTGCTTGTTATGGCGGTTACTACCCCAAACCAAATAAGCCTGAATCTTCACTTTCAATGCATATAAAGCATAGCTCTCTGCTTCAACGGCAGGGGAGAAAGTCTGATACTTCACGCATATCTAGCATAGCTCTCTGCTTCAACGGCAGGGGAGAAAGTCTGACACTTCATGCATATCCAGCATAGCTCTCTGCTTCAACGGCAGGGGAGAAAGTTTGACATGTCACGCATATCCAGCAAAGCTGTCTGCTTCAACGGTAGGGGAGCAAGACTGATACTTCACTTTCAATGCATAGCCAGCATGGCTCTGCTTCAACAGCAGGGGGGAATGAAGAAACGTGGATCTAAATTCAGGCAACATCCAAAAAGGACTGAATTACATAGTGTGGATAAACAGATAAGCATGGGTGTAGCTTGCATATTGCGGTGGTTAATACCCCTAACTAATTAAGCTATTTCACTTAGATGCAGTTCCAACACTGCTCTCTACATTAATGGCAGGGGTGGAAGGGAAATAGAATAAAAAAGGTTACTAGGAGCCAAGAGTAACAGATAATTATGAGAGAAAAAAAAGTGCGAAAGCTTGCTGGGCAGGCTGTATGGGCCATTTGATCTTCTTCTGCCATCATTTCTATGTTTCTATGTTTCTATATGGTATAATGAAATTAACTAGGTATGAGGGAGTACTCTAATGCAAAGCCTTAAAAGTAATGCAAGTGATCTTGAGTGAAATCTGAGATGCAAATGAAATTCTTGCAGAAGAGGAGTAACAAGACTTCTGTGATGAGCAAATTAATGGAATCGCTGCTAAACTAAAGAATAGTGCAGTTTTTGGAATCCAATGGATTGCAAGATCCAAGGCAGCATAATTTTCCAAGAGGTACTGTAAATCATGTCAGATGAATCTGATCAATTTATTTGATTAGGTGATCAGAGAGCTAGAACAAGGGAGTGTGTTAGATGTAGTGTATTTATCTATCTGTCTATCTATTTATTTATTTATAAATGTATGTTTCACTTATCAATGTTTCTAAGCTATTTACAAAGGCACATTCATAAATTAACTAACAAAAAATATCATAAATAAAAAATAAACAACCAAACAAATAACAATGCAAATAAAACATAAAATATAATTCCACTGTCTGACTGGCTCTTTGTTATTACTGAGGGAATTGAAACCTAGTAAGGGCTATCTGTTAATAAATATATGTACTGAAAGCCTGCTCAAAAAGGAATGATCTTTCTAAGGTTATTATTGCTGCTTCAGTCTATTTATAGTGGAAGAGCATTCCAGAGGGTTAGTCCCTGAATGTAAAACAGGCATTCTCTTGACTAATCTAGGTGAGCTTGATTGAATGAATGGATATCTAAAAGCATTTGAGAAGCTGAATGCAAAGTTCACACTGGGCAGTTTAATTTTAAAGTTGCATTTATATTATGTGGAACAATGCCTTTGAATTCTTTAAAAACTAGTGTTAGTATATTAAATTTTATTCTCGAAGAAATGAGTAACCAATGATGTATGATTAGATAAGGGGTGATGTGGTAGAAAGTTGGAATTCACTCAATAATTCTTATAGCTGAATTCTGAATATATTGCAGGGCTTGCAAGGTGTTTTGAAGTAGGCCTAAGTAGAGAGAGTTACAGTAATCCACTAATGACATCACAAGGGAATAAATGACTGTTTTCAGGTCTGAGTCATTGAGAAAAGGTCATATTCTCCATAACATTTGTAGCTTGAAGAATAAGTTTCGGACTACTAGATTTCAGTATGAGTTTCAGACTACATGGACTTCAGTAAGGCCTTTAACACAGACTACTTATAAATAAATTGAGTGCTCTTGGTATAGACTTTAGAGTGACTGACTGGGTTAGAAACTAAGGGCCTGCTTTTCAAAAACATTTACATGTTTAAAAATGGGTTTTATACGTGTACATGCACTTTACTCTTGTAAATGGGCTTTTGAAAATTGCTGCAATATAAGCCGTTGAATTTTCCATAGGATTTACCATATAATTCCACTTTGCACATGTAAATGGCCTTTGAAAATTCCTACAATAGTAGTTACTAGAGATGTGCATCATTTTTTATTTTCGTGTCATGCTTCGTTTTCGGCCCGCCGCGGGAAATTTTGTTTTCCTGCGGTTCGGGCCTTTTTTTTTCGGGACCATCATTTTTCAGATTAGTGTGCACTAACGGGAGTTAGTCGCACTAACCCAAAAAATGATTTTTTCCGAAATTTCGGAGAAAAAACGATCGTTTTTAAGGTCCTCTGAACCATGCCGAATTAGACAATTTCGATGAAATTATCTAATTTGGCAAAAATGAATGCACATGTCTAGTAGTTACTAGGGATGTGCAATCGTTTTTCCTGAATTAGGCAAGTAAGTAATAAGCAAATATAGAAATAAAATAAGTATCTTTCACTAAACCATTAAAACCATCTTATCTAGAATCCAGTCTACTAGTATAATGATCTAATACTGCTACTCCTGTACTGTGATAGACTAGTACAGTACTAGTACTTACTAAATAAAATAGTAGACTAGATTCTGGATAAGATAGTATACACATGATACTATATCATTTTATATATTATCATAATGAATATTGATTGAATAATATTTTCCTTGCTGTTGCTTTTGAGATATCATTATATTTTTCTTTTTAACTGTGTCTTTTGTCTTACTATTTTATTTTTTCATTTTTTTGAACAAAAGAAATGACAAGCAGCAGGCCTGTCACCAGCCCTGGCACTCAGGAAGCTGCTTGCCAGCTGTGAAACCTCTCCTCTCCCCCCTCTCCCCAGGCAATCAAGGCATTGATCCTTGCAGCATTCAAATGGTTTGCTGCAGCTGTTCTGTCAGGCGATGCAGCCTATCAATTCACATTTGGATAATCTGGAATTGAAGGTGCAGGGCATTGAGATCACTCTATCACACAATTCAAGAGTGATATAGCAGATCTCCAATGCATCTTGCACCATCATCTCCAGGTCTACAAGAGTGGTCTTCTGCACTTGGGCCGTCGGCTGACGGTATTCAAAAGGGCACCAATAGCCTTTGCCCTTACTATGTCACAGGGGCTACCAGTGCCATTGGTCATCCCCTGTCACATGGTAGAAGCAATGGATGGCTGGCGCCATCTTGTGCTCTTGCCATGTGACAGGGGCCGACCAATGGCACCAGTAGCCCCTGTGACATAATAAGGGCAAAGGCTATCGGTGCCATTTTGAATACCGGCAGCCGACAGCCCGAGTGCAGGAGAATGCTCCAGGACCCCCACTGGACCACCAGGGACTTTTGGCAAGTCTTGGGGGGGTCAGGAGGGTGGGAGGTTGTAGTTAATTAAATTTAAAGGGTTGAGATAGGGTTTTTTCTAACTTTAATGGAAAACAAATACCATATGTAACTAATGGATGAATCGGGGTCCCCCAAAAACGGATGTAACAGATTTGGGTCCCAACGAATATGAATACTGAATCAAACTTATCCGTCCCTGCTGCACATCCCTATCATCCCCTAAACCTAACCTACCTTTCCCCCAAATTTTTATTTTATTACTTATTGCTCCTCTGGAGCAGTAGTAATCTCCATGCATGGGTTGGTTGCCGGCGCATGCTTCCCCAGAACAGCAGCTAATGGCAGCTGTCCCGGCCGGCCTCTGTCATGGCTCACCCGTCCCAACCCAGACCACGCCCCAGGCCCGCCCCTTTTTTAGGGCCCAGCACTAGTGCGCGTATGTATCACATGCAGGGCCCAGCCACACACGTAACTGCCAGTATTTGTATGCGTGGCTCTTTGAAAGTTATTACTTATGTCTGCCACCTGATGATTTCAGGGTACACGGGTTTTAACTCCTTAAAATGTGTGCTAAACAGGAATAATTACCCGAGCTAAGATTAGTGTGGGTACATGCAAATCCCAAGTAAAAGAAGGTATTAGCAATTCCCCACAATGCATGGCAGTATGTTAAAGGGCAGATTTATTTATTTATGTATTTATTTATTTACTCGACACCTTTTCTATACCAATATTTGTGGGTACACTATATAATCTTGCAAAAATACAATATAACATGGCGAGTAGTCTTGTAAAAGTACAAGGGAAAGAATAGTGGGGAGGCCAAAAGTTAGATGAAGGAAATGACTGAAAGAAATACAAAAGACACAGATAGGGAAGTGGGGGCAGGGAGGGAGAAAACAGCGAGGAAATACTTTGAACCAGTGGAAAGACTGAAAAAAGAATGACAGAAAGATTAACTGAAGTAGGAATAGTACCTTGCAGGTAAACAATGAAAAATGGTACAGGATCTTGCAAATAAACCATATACAATCTTGAAAAAAAAAATACAATATAAAATGGCAATTAGACTTGTAAAAGTACAAGGGAAAGTTTAGGGGAGGAGAGGGCAAAAGTTACATACCTTAAGGCATGTTTTTTTTTACAATGGAAATTTAACTCCTGGGTCAGAGGTAGAGTAAATTCATATTTCTGGGGGCCATGTTATACATGTGATCCACAACATCTTCTTAACTTTCGGGAACAACAATGGATCTTCATTTTGAAAAGTATGCAACCGAAAGTTTTGAATGCATCGGTAGAGTGGTATTCCATCATTTAAAAGGTTTCTTTTGATATTAGCAACTACTGATGTCACTCTTTGATAATGTGTAATTTTTTCATTGGTTGATTGCCCTTTAAAAATGGTGAATGTGTGGCCCCTCCGGCAGAGGAAACGCATTACCTGCAGGTTGGCGAAAATGCCGCACCCAGCATCTTACTTTAGTACTGCATCATTGAGTGTTGTTTAAATTATTGAAAAGTATGTATTCTTGTTTTGCAAATTGATTTTGTTGATATTCACAGATACATTTGGCCCCTTGATGAAGGCAGATGCCGAAACACGGTCCGTGTTGGGCTTCTACATTCTGAGCCTCTCTTACAGTGGAGATACGGGTGTTTCTTCGTAAACTTTAAGCTAAGTAAAAAATTGCATCTTAAGAAGTCAATAGAATGCAATAGAATGCAATGACATGTTATATGATCTTCACTATCATTATTAATCTATCTCCATAACTGGACTTTGATTTCACGAAGCAAAAAAAAAAATTCATTTTGAGACCTATGATTATATTTATTGGTGCATATAAGCTCATGCAATCTAGCATTATAATCTATGCCCACGTATGAGGTCCATCAAATGAGAAAACATTTTTTTCATTCATGGTGTGTTTATTTGGGTTATACAATTTTGGTTCTTTAGCCTCCAATGTTATGGTTACTTTTGATATGGCTATTACCACCCTCAGAATATTTTGAGAGAGTTTAATTTCCAGTGTAAGATTTGAGGTGCGTACCTACAGCTGGACAGTACACTGGTGCTATGCATCCTGACTTTGGCATACTGTTTAGGTATAGATGCCCACCCTAAGGTGCTCACACTTAGTTCAGCTAACTGTTAGTGCCCACTCCAGAGAGCAAGTTTTTGCATCCAAAGCCATTTTGGCAAAGAATAGCAAGTAAAATCAAAGCGTAAGCTCTCTGTGGAGGGAAGCACCTAAAACTGAACAGGATGCTAAAATCAGATGCCCAGTGCCAAAGTGCTTATTGTTCAGCTGAAGATGCCTACCCCAGAAAGTAGAAATGTGATTAGGCCGAACCTTTTGGTAGGAGCAATGGGCGGTCGGTGCCATCTTGGGCACCATCTTGGGCCATCCATTTCTCCTACCATGTGACAGAGTCCGACAAGGGCACCAATAGACCCATCACACGGTAAGGGCAAAGGGCCATTGGCGCCATTTTGATTAGTGGCAGCTGATGGCCCAAGAGGGGGAGATCGCTCCCGGGAGCCTGTTGGACCACCAGGGACTTTCAGTAAGTCTTGGGGGGTAGTCGGGCAAGTCTTGGGGGGTTGCAATTAATTAAATTTGAAGGGTTGGGGTGGGGTTTTTTTATGTGCCTTTCTCTCCCCCCCCCCCCCGATATACAATAAGAAAACCACATGAAATTTGTGGGTTTTCTTATCATTTTGTCCCCCCCCCCCCCCGAACCACGATCAAATAGGAAATATTGTCTCTATTTCCTATTTTGTCGTAAATGAATGCACATCCCTACCAAAAAGCTTATGCTTTGATTTTTCTTGCCATGTCTTGTCAAAATGTCCAAAATGTCATTACATGTAAGATTGGTGCTGTGAATTCAAACTTGTGGGCACATTTTCTTATTCAGGGCCAATTTGACAAGGAATGGCAAACAAAATAAAACAATAAGCTCTCTGGGAATGGCATCTACAGCTGACCAGTTTGCAAAGTTAGGATGCAGAACACCAAAGTTCATACTATTCATCTGAAGGTGCCCTCTCCAGAGAATATGTTTTGTATAGCTGTAGATTCAAGCCCAAGAGAGATTACATCAGACATGTAATGCCATCATTGAACTGAGGAGGAGTAAACTCACATTTTTCATGGCTAAAGTTATTCTATTGCTGTGCCCAGTGTAGTAGGAACTGCTAGATACTGCCACGCAAGATTGGCACTGGGCATCTCAACTTGGGCACAATCTTGCATGCAAGGCTATTTTGGCAAAGTTTACCAAATGAAAGAAAAAGGAAAGCTTCGTACAGGCAACTACATTTATTAGGAATGCACAGCAGTGCATGGCCGGCGCCATCTTTAAAAATGGCACCAGCCGTCCAGTGCACCTACCATGTGACAGGGGCCGGCCAATGGCACGGTTACCCTGTCACATGGTAAGGGCAAAGGGCCATCGGCGCCATTTTTATTAGTGGCAGCCGATGGCCCGAGAGCGGGAGATCGCTCCCGGGGCCCACTGGACCACCAGGTAATATTAAAACATTTTTTGGGGGGTTCAGGAGGGTGGTGGAGGCTAAGGGAGTGGTTTTAAAGGGTCGGAGTGGGTTTTTGTTTATCAGCCGACAGCCCGAGCACGAGAGAACGCTCCCAGGACCCCCGCTGGACCACCAGGTAATTTTAAAACATTTGTGGGGGGTCGGGAGGGTTGTGGAGGCTAAGGGAGCAGTTTTAAAGTGTCGGCATGGGTTTTTAGGTTGTGTCCTAACTCCTGTTAGTGTGCACTAACCCGATTAATGATTTTTTCACAATAAATTGGTGGAATTTCTATTGTATCGCACTCTTTAATGATTAATGATGATTTAAACAATATCGGACGATATTTTAAATCATCAAAAAACGATTCATATCCCTACTACTTATTGGACTCGAAACCTGATATCTGTGCAATTACTGAAACATGGCTGAAACATACAGACATAGCTCTAACCAACCAACTACCGTTACAGCTCTACGATATATTCTCAATACCCAGACAAAAAAAAGAGGTGGCGGCATACTTTTAGCTGCAAAAAAAGAGCTAAACTAATTCCTCAGTCTCTGAAAACTGCCTCCAAACTCGAAATCAGCTCTTCAAATCTAACCAACTACAAATCTGCCTAATCTACTCTCCCAGGGCTTCTAGACTCAGATGCCTCTCCTCTAATTGAACTCGCCAAACACATCAACGCTGACTCCCCACCTATCATCATGGGGGACTTCAACATCCATGTAGACACGACTCCACCGACCACCAACTGCGAAGCCTTTCTATCCTCCTTCAAGGCCATGGGCTTCAAGCAAATCATCAACAGTCCCACCCACAAAGCTGGCCACACCCTTGTTCTCATCTTCATAAACTCAAGCCTCACACTGATTTCCCCTCCCTCCTGCACCCCAATCCCGTGGTCTGACCATTCGATGATCACCTCTCGATAAAGAAAAACCCAACCCCTCCCTCCCCAAAACTACCATTCACTTCAGAAAACCCTGCGCCATGGATGACCTCAGTTCCCACCTCTCTATGGATCTACATAACCTTGACCTCTCTAATGCAGACTCTGCCCTGACCTCTTGGCTCAACATTACTAATTTGGTGGCTAATAAAATATGTCCCATGACAGCCAAAGACATTAACCCTGCCCTTAAAAACAAAAAAACCCTGGTTCTCGCTAGAACTGAAGAACCTTAAACAAGAGCTAAGACACAAAGAACAGAGATGGCGCAAGGACCCCACCCCCGCTTCGCTGTCAGCCTACAAAGCCACCATGCACACTTACAGGACTATCATACTCCATACAAAGAGACATTTCTATACCAGCAAAATCCACAACTTCCTCTATGATGCAAAGGCCTTGTTCTTATACGTTTCAGTATTCACAAGACCCTCCCCTCCCTCCATCCCAAATGATCAAGCCCAAACTAAATCTAACGAACTGGCAACTTTCTTTGAGAGAAAAATCTCCAACCTCCTAGCCCCGCTCATCCTCACGAATACCCAGTCCCCTCCCCCTATACCTCCCCCAACAGCCAAAAAGCAAACTTCGATTCCTTCGAACACACTTCATCCCTCGAAATTGAATCCATCCTCAAGAACATGAAGCCCTCCTCTCACCCCTCCGACCACATCCCTACAAAACTTCTCACCATTCCAATCACCATCTCCAAACCACTGGCTGAAATTATAAACTGCTCCCTATCCCAAGGATCAGTACCTGACCCCCTGAAACCCACCAACCTTAAACCACTACTAAAGAAACCCAACCTGGATCCAGCAGACCCCGCTAACTTCCGTCCCATCGCCAACCTTCATTTTATCGCCAAACAAATGGAGAAAATTGTCAACACCCAACTCTCTGACTATCTAGACAAACATAAGATTCTCTACCCTGCTCAGTTTGGATTCCATAAATCTCTAAACACAGAATCCCTCCTAATCTCACTCACTGATAACATCCTCATGGGCTTAGACAAAGGACAACCATACCTACTGGCATTGCTTGAAATTTCGGCTGCTTTTGACACCATGAATCATTCCATTCTCATTAACCACCTTGCTGACATTGGCAACTCAGGTACAGTCCTCTGCTGGTTCAAGTCCTTCCTCAGCAATAGAAACTACAAGGTCAGAATAAGCAACAAAGAATCCCACCCCATTAGCTCTTCATATGGAGTACCTCAAGGATTGTCACTCTCTCCTACTCTCTTTAACATATATCTTCTACCCCTCTGCCAGCAACTTGCAAATCTAAAATTAACTCACTTAATTTACGTCGTCGATGTGCAGATACTGATCCCCATAAAAGAATCCATCTCCAAAACCCTCAATTTCTGGAACAACTGCCTACACTCCATCAACCTTCTCCTCTCTAGCCTCAACCTAGTCCTCAACACTGGTCTACATACCACTGTTTTTGAAATCTTTTTCCCCTGTTTTGATTCTTGTGGATGTTCTTTGTAGTTGTGTTTGCAGCATTGTCCCTCTCAGTGCTTTGGAATGTTTTTGCCATGATTTCTAATGTTATGCCCCTCTCCTGGTGCCTTCAGCTATTCATGACACTGTACATTCTGATTTTCCTCTCTCATGGTGCCTTGGTGTTCATTGTACTGTTGGTGCCACTTTTCCTCTCTCTTACATCTAGATTTATCAAAATGCTATAAATATAGAGGAAATAGCACCCGTGATAATAAAAAGTGGGCATGGTCAGGCTAATTTCCCTGCTCCCGCATCACATAGGTAATTTCCACAAGGCACAATATATTTATCGCACCTACCCTATTTTTTATCCATGCTCTGATTAATATACCATCCTAGGGATGTGAATCGTGTCCTCGATCGTCTTAACGATCGATTTCGGCTGGGAGGGGGAGGGAATCGTATTGTTGCCGTTTGGGGGGGTAAAATATCGTGAAAAATCGTGAAAAATCGTGAAAAATCTAAAAATCGCAAAATCGCAAAACCGGCACATTAAAACCCCCTAAAACCCACCCCCGACCCTTTAAATTAAATCCCCCACCCTCCCGAACCCCCCCAAATGACTTAAATAACCTGCGGGTCCAGCGGCGGTCCGGAACGGCAGCGGTCCGGAACGGGCTCCTGCTCCTGAATCTTGTTGTCTTCAGCCGGCGCCATTTTCCAAAATGGCGCCGAAAAATGGCGGCGGCCATAGACGAACACGATTGGACGGCAGGAGGTCCTTCCGGACCCCCGCTGGACTTTTGGCAAGTCTCGTGGGGGTCAGGAGGCCCCCCACAAGCTGGCCTCGCTCAGCGAGGGTTCCGGCGCCTCGCTGAACAACCTCCTGCAGTCGATCTCCTGCCGGCGCCATTTTCCGTACGAAAACGATTCGCGGCGGGAAATCGCTCCCTGACCCCCGCTGGACCTCCAGGAACTTTTGGCCAGCTTGTGGGGGGCCTCCTGACCCCCACGAGACTTGCCAAAAGTCCAGCGGGGGTCCGGAAGGACCTCCTGCTGTCCAATCGTGTTCATCTATGGCCGCCGCCATTTTTCGGCGCCATTTTGGAAAATGGCGCCGGCTGAAGACAACAAGATTGAGGAGCAGGAGCCCGTTCCGGACCGCTGCCGTTCTGGACCGCCGCTGGACCCGCAGGTTATTTAAGTCATTGGGGGGGGGTTCGGGAGGGTGGGGGATTTAATTTAAAGGGTCGGGGGTGGGTTTTAGGGGGTTTTAGTGTGCCGGCTCACGATTCTAACGATTTATAACGATAAATCGTTAGAATCTCTATTGTATTGTGTTCCATAACGGTTTAAGACGATATTAAAATTATCGGACGATAATTTTAATCGTCCTAAAACGATTCACATCCCTAATCTCTCCTATCTCACCTTTCCTCTAGGGTATTCATGGCACCGGTAGCCCCTGTCACATGGTAAGGGCAAAAGGCCACCGGCGTCATTTTGTTTACTGGAAGCTGAGGGCCTGAGAGCAGGAGATCGCTCCTGGGACCCCCGCTGGACCACCAGGAACTTTAGGCAAGTTTTTGGGGGTCAGGAGGGTGGGGGGGGGGTTAATTAAGTAAATTTGAAGTGTTGGGATGGGTTTGGGGTTTTTTTTAATAAATGTGCCCCCCCCCCCCCCCCCGAGCTAACCCGAAAAACAATTTTTCCATGAAATTTCGGGGAAAACCCGGTCGTTTTTCTGGTCCTCCAACCCATGCCGAATTGGACAATTTCTTTGAAATTTTCCAATTTGGCAAAAACAAATGCACATTTCTATTGGTGTGTGCTAAGTCTCGTTAGTGTGCACTAATTAGTTTTCATGATTTCAGAGTTAGTGCACACTAACAGGACGTAGTGCTCACTAACAAGCAAATTGTGCTCACTAAGTCCCGTTACCAACAAGTTAAAAAGTGTCAATTGGGGAGCAGTTTGTTAACTAGAGGTATGATTTTGCATTCCCATTAGCTGTCTCCTTTGTTACTTGTTTGTGTTGTCAAGGTGGCAAGGTAGTATTCTGGGGGATGGCCAGTGCCTGGTAAAAAAAAATATAAACAAACAAATGATATAATAATATCATCAAGATCTAGCAGAAAAAGCAAAAGCATGTAATGCAAATGCATATTTTAAAATTTGCCAATACCTTTGTATTTTAGGAAAGGGACTCTGGCATTTTAGGGTAGGCATACTTTTAATTCTCCCAGTGTCTGTCTGTGTGTTTGGGTGAGGGGGCAGTAACTGGTGAGACGGGAAGTGTCTGGGGTGAATGTATGGGGTGTCAGATGGGAGAGAGACTGATTTGGGTGATGACTGCTGAGAAAGAGGCAGCCTGGTGTGTGTAGATGTAACTGGTGTCAGGTGGAGTGACTGGGGAGACTATATGTGTTATTATTTGTAATAATTGTGGGTGGATCCTTGGGCCGGTGGCAGATGACCATGCCCATGGGGGAAGATCCTAAGAGGGGCCACCAGTCAGGCTCAGATTTGGGAGACAGACACACACTTGATCTTTTATTAAACTGTATAGTGAACCACCAGAGGTGGCAGTAGTGAGCTGGAAGAGCCTGGCTGGGCTTTAGTCCCTCAGGCACTGGAACAGCGATCCTAAGATGGCTGAGCTGTAGAGAAACTGAATATAGTGAGGAGGCAGAGTATGCAGAGTTCAGGAACAGAACCTGGATGGTTACACTCACACAATAGTCTCCTGAAGCAGCCCAGAGACTGGAATGAATAAGGCCCTCAAGGAGCGAGTACCTGGTTCCAGGGATAGCTCTGAGAGAGAGATGGTAACTCACTGGTGTTGCAGGCAGCGGTGACTTCCTGGCAGAAGTAGTATTCGGTAGCAGGTCCGGGAACGTGGGCCCTCGAGAAGCGAGTACCAGTTCCAGACTGCAACCTGAAAAGCAAGAGAGAGAGTGAGGCCCCCGAGGAGCGGGTCCCCCTGGTAAAGTCCGAGGAGGCGGAGTAGCAAGGTATGCAGAGAGCGAATCCCATCTGCAGTGATACCTGGAGGAAGCCCTTGCTAACTCGAATAGCTAGCAAAACTGAAGACCTTAAGTATCCAGTGAGGATGATGTCATCTCAGGGGGACGCCCCTGAGGTTCGCGCCACAGCTGGTACTTTAGTTGGGGCCGCGCCGCACGTGCACCCTTAGGCTTCAGGAGAATATGGTGGAAGGCAGCGTCTAGCTGGTCTGGGGATGCCGGAGGAGGTCGGCAAGATAATGCTACGGCAGCCAAACTTCCATCAACCGAAGAGGGAGTCACAAAAGAGGTAAGGTGGGCGGAGTGGAGACGTCGGGCAGCAACGGTCGCAACAGTAACCCCCTTCAAAGGGCAATCTCCTCTTCGGGTACCAGGCTTGGGTTTGGAAGGATGCACGATGTGGAACTGACGAAGCATCTCTTTGTCAAGGATATTGGTCTGAGGCTCCCAAGAGTTTTCTTCGAGGCCGAAAACTTCCCAGTAGAGAAGATATTCAAAAGTATTGCCTCTTTTTCAAACATCCAGAATCTCTTTGACTTTGAACTCTAAGTCATCTTCTGCATTGATGACAGGTGGGTCCTGAGATTTAGATGAAAATTCGCTGCATATGAGCGGTTTCAGAAGTGAAACGTGGAAGGCATTATGGATGTTGAAACCAGGTGGTAGCTTCAGATGGTAGGTGACTTTGCCAATAAGTTGAAGGACTGGGAATGGTCCCATGTAGAGAGGAGCAAACCAAGAGGAGGGTAGTTTAAGTCTGAGGTGCTTGGTTGACAACCAGACCTTGTCTCCTGGCTTGAACACTGGAGCTTGCGAATGGGCGCATCGTAGTACTTCTTAGCACGGTCACTCGCTTTGATTAGCATGTCCTTTGTCTGAACCCACAGATTATGGATATCATCAGCAGTGGATTGAGCTGCTGGGGACATCACTGAGAGCTTTAGTGGAAGTGGCGGTGTTGGGGAACGTCCAAAAACCACTTCAAAAGGTGACAATCCAGTAGATGTTGCTGGATGAGAGTTGATGGCGAATTCAGCCCATGGAAGCAATTCGGCCCAGTTAGTCTGTCGGGACATGACATAAACTCGAATAAACTGCTTTATTGTTCGATTCATCCGTTCCGTCTGGCCATTCGACTGTGGATGATAGGCTGAGGTGTAGTCTAGAGAGATGTCAAACAACTTGCACAAGGCCCTCCAGAATCGTGCCGTGAATTGGGACACACGGTCGGATACGATGTGAGAAGGTAGTCCGTGGAGGCGGAATATGTGCGTTATGAAGAACTTTGCAAGCTCCAAAGCTGGGAGCACCATGAAGTGTGCCATCTTGCTAAATCGATCCACTGTCACCCAGATGGTATTCATTCCTCCGGAAGTGGGTAAATCGACTACAAAGTCAGTAGCGATGTGCGACCAGGGCCGTTCCAGAACTGGCAGTGGTTGCATCTGACCCCTTGGTTGCTCAGAAGCGGGTTTGTTCTTGGCACAATTGGTGCAGGATGCCACAAAGGAATAGGTATCCTTTTTGATAGAAGGCCACCAATACAGCTTCTGTATCTTGAGCAGGGTACGGTGTTGGCCAGGTTGGCCAGCCAGCTTGGAATCGTGCACCCAGAGTCTTTTAGGAACGATTCTTCCTGAGTCTTTTAGGAATGATTGTTTTACCAATGGGTACAGACTGGGTGGATGCCAAGAGGATCTTCTTCGGGTCAATTATATGCTGTGGCTCTCAGGCACATCTTCCGAATGAAAAGAGCGTGACAGAGCGTCTACTCTGTTGTTTCTATCTCCAGGGCGGAACTTCAGCATGAAATCGAAACGATTAAAAAATAAGGACCATCTGGCCTGTCTGTAATTGGCGCCGGCTGAAGACAACAAGATTGAGGAGCAGGAGCCCGTTCCGGACCGCTGCCGTTCTGGACCGCTGCTGGACCCGCAGGTTATTTAAGTCATTGGGGGGGGGTTCGGGAGGGTGGGGGATTTAATTTAAAGGGTCGGGGGTGGGTTTTAGGGGGTTTTAGTGTGCCGGCTCACGATTCTAACGATTTATAACGATAAATCGTTAGAATCTCTATTGTATTGTGTTCCATAACGGTTTAAGACGATATTAAAATTATCGGACGATAATTTTAATCGTCCTAAAACGATTCACATCCCTAATCTCTCCTATCTCACCTTTCCTCTAGGGTATTCATGGCACCGGTAGCCCCTGTCACATGGTAAGGGCAAAAGGCCACCGGCGTCATTTTGTTTACTGGAAGCTGAGGGCCTGAGAGCAGGAGATCGCTCCTGGGACCCCCGCTGGACCACCAGGAACTTTAGGCAAGTTTTTGGGGGTCAGGAGGGTGGGGGGGGGTTAATTAAGTAAATTTGAAGTGTTGGGATGGGTTTGGGGTTTTTTTTTAATAAATGTGCCCCCCCCCCCCCGAGCTAACCCGAAAAACAATTTTTCCATGAAATTTCGGGGAAAACCCGGTCGTTTTTCTGGTCCTCCAACCCATGCCGAATTGGACAATTTCTTTGAAATTTTCCAATTTGGCAAAAACAAATGCACATTTCTATTGGTGTGTGCTAAGTCTCGTTAGTGTGCACTAATTAGTTTTCATGATTTCAGAGTTAGTGCACACTAACAGGACGTAGTGCTCACTAACAAGCAAATTGTGCTCACTAAGTCCCGTTACCAACAAGTTAAAAAGTGTCAATTGGGGAGCAGTTTGTTAACTAGAGGTATGATTTTGCATTCCCATTAGCTGTCTCCTTTGTTACTTGTTTGTGTTGTCAAGGTGGCAAGGTAGTATTCTGGGGGATGGCCAGTGCCTGGTAAAAAAAATATAAACAAACAAATGATATAATAATATCATCAAGATCTAGCAGAAAAAGCAAAAGCATGTAATGCAAATGCATATTTTAAAATTTGCCAATACCTTTGTATTTTAGGAAAGGGACTCTGGCATTTTAGGGTAGGCATACTTTTAATTCTCCCAGTGTCTGTCTGTGTGTTTGGGTGAGGGGGCAGTAACTGGTGAGACGGGAAGTGTCTGGGGTGAATGTATGGGGTGTCAGATGGGAGAGAGACTGATTTGGGTGATGACTGCTGAGAAAGAGGCAGCCTGGTGTGTGTAGATGTAACTGGTGTCAGGTGGAGTGACTGGGGAGACTATATGTGTTATTATTTGTAATAATTGTGGGTGGATCCTTGGGCCGGTGGCAGATGACCATGCCCATGGGGGAAGATCCTAAGAGGGGCCACCAGTCAGGCTCAGATTTGGGAGACAGACACACACTTGATCTTTTATTAAACTGTATAGTGAACCACCAGAGGTGGCAGTAGTGAGCTGGAAGAGCCTGGCTGGGCTTTAGTCCCTCAGGCACTGGAACAGCGATCCTAAGATGGCTGAGCTGTAGAGAAACTGAATATAGTGAGGAGGCAGAGTATGCAGAGTTCAGGAACAGAACCTGGATGGTTACACTCACACAATAGTCTCCTGAAGCAGCCCAGAGACTGGAATGAATAAGGCCCTCAAGGAGCGAGTACCTGGTTCCAGGGATAGCTCTGAGAGAGAGATGGTAACTCACTGGTGTTGCAGGCAGCGGTGACTTCCTGGCAGAAGTAGTATTCGGTAGCAGGTCCGGGAACGTGGGCCCTCGAGAAGCGAGTACCAGTTCCAGACTGCAACCTGAAAAGCAAGAGAGAGAGTGAGGCCCCCGAGGAGCGGGTCCCCCTGGTAAAGTCCGAGGAGGCGGAGTAGCAAGGTATGCAGAGAGCGAATCCCATCTGCAGTGATACCTGGAGGAAGCCCTTGCTAACTCGAATAGCTAGCAAAACTGAAGACCTTAAGTATCCAGTGAGGATGATGTCATCTCAGGGGGACGCCCCTGAGGTTCGCGCCACAGCTGGTACTTTAGTTGGGGCCGCGCCGCACGTGCACCCTTAGGCTTCAGGAGAATATGGTGGAAGGCAGCGTCTAGCTGGTCTGGGGATGCCGGAGGAGGTCGGCAAGATAATGCTACGGCAGCCAAACTTCCATCAACCGAAGAGGGAGTCACAAAAGAGGTAAGGTGGGCGGAGTGGAGACGTCGGGCAGCAACGGTCGCAACAGTAACCCCCTTCAAAGGGCAATCTCCTCTTCGGGTACCAGGCTTGGGTTTGGAAGGATGCACGATGTGGAACTGACGAAGCATCTCTTTGTCAAGGATATTGGTCTGAGGCTCCCAAGAGTTTTCTTCGAGGCCGAAAACTTCCCAGTAGAGAAGATATTCAAAAGTATTGCCTCTTTTTCAAACATCCAGAATCTCTTTGACTTTGAACTCTAAGTCATCTTCTGCATTGATGACAGGTGGGTCCTGAGATTTAGATGAAAATTCGCTGCATATGAGCGGTTTCAGAAGTGAAACGTGGAAGGCATTATGGATGTTGAAACCAGGTGGTAGCTTCAGATGGTAGGTGACTTTGCCAATAAGTTGAAGGACTGGGAATGGTCCCATGTAGAGAGGAGCAAACCAAGAGGAGGGTAGTTTAAGTCTGAGGTGCTTGGTTGACAACCAGACCTTGTCTCCTGGCTTGAACACTGGAGCTTGCGAATGGGCGCATCGTAGTACTTCTTAGCACGGTCACTCGCTTTGATTAGCATGTCCTTTGTCTGAACCCACAGATTATGGATATCATCAGCAGTGGATTGAGCTGCTGGGGACATCACTGAGAGCTTTAGTGGAAGTGGCGGTGTTGGGGAACGTCCAAAAACCACTTCAAAAGGTGACAATCCAGTAGATGTTGCTGGATGAGAGTTGATGGCGAATTCAGCCCATGGAAGCAATTCGGCCCAGTTAGTCTGTCGGGACATGACATAAACTCGAATAAACTGCTTTATTGTTCGATTCATCCGTTCCGTCTGGCCATTCGACTGTGGATGATAGGCTGAGGTGTAGTCTAGAGAGATGTCAAACAACTTGCACAAGGCCCTCCAGAATCGTGCCGTGAATTGGGACACACGGTCGGATACGATGTGAGAAGGTAGTCCGTGGAGGCGGAATATGTGCGTTATGAAGAACTTTGCAAGCTCCAAAGCTGGGAGCACCATGAAGTGTGCCATCTTGCTAAATCGATCCACTGTCACCCAGATGGTATTCATTCCTCCGGAAGTGGGTAAATCGACTACAAAGTCAGTAGCGATGTGCGACCAGGGCCGTTCCAGAACTGGCAGTGGTTGCATCTGACCCCTTGGTTGCTCAGAAGCGGGTTTGTTCTTGGCACAATTGGTGCAGGATGCCACAAAGGAATAGGTATCCTTTTTGATAGAAGGCCACCAATACAGCTTCTGTATCTTGAGCAGGGTACGGTGTTGGCCAGGTTGGCCAGCCAGCTTGGAATCGTGCACCCAGAGTCTTTTAGGAACGATTCTTCCTGAGTCTTTTAGGAATGATTGTTTTACCAATGGGTACAGACTGGGTGGATGCCAAGAGGATCTTCTTCGGGTCAATTATATGCTGTGGCTCTCAGGCACATCTTCCGAATGAAAAGAGCGTGACAGAGCGTCTACTCTGTTGTTTCTATCTCCAGGGCGGAACTTCAGCATGAAATCGAAACGATTAAAAAATAAGGACCATCTGGCCTGTCTGTAATTCAGACGTTGTGTGTGGCGGAAATACTCTAGATTTTTATGATCCGTGAATACGGTTATTTGATGTTGAGTGCCTTCGAGCCAAGGCCGCCATTCCTCAAATGCAAGCTTTATTGCCAAGAGCTCTTTATCGCCAATCCCATAGTTTTTCTCGGCTGGAGAAAATCTTCGTGAGAAGAAGGAACAGGGACGTAAGGCTTTCAAGTCTCCTGTTTGACTCAACACAGCCCCTACACCCACATCTGAGGCATCAACTTCGACTATAAAGGGCTTGTTGGGGTCTGGATGCCACAAGCACAGTTCTGTAAAGAAGGCAGACTTCAATTTCTCGAATGCGGAAATGGCCTCCGCTGACCATTTTGAAGCGTTGGCACCCTTGCGAGTCATCGCAGTCAAGGGTTAAAGAAGAATAGTTCTTTATAAAGCTTTGATAATAGTTGTGAACCCCAGGAATCTCCTTAAAGCCTTCAGGCTGGTTGGTTGGGACCAATTCTTGATACTTTCAAGTTTGTGAGGGTCCATTAGAAAGCCTTCTTTCGACACTATGTAGCCTAGAAAAGGCACTGAGTCTTTGTGAAATTCACACTTAGAGAGTTTGGCGTACAGCCGGTGTTCGCGAAGACGGTGGAGTACTTGTTTGACATCTGCAATGTGGGTGTCCAAATCCTGGGAGAATATTAATATGTCCTCCAGGTAGACCACAACATTCTTGTATAGCAGATCCTGCAAGATGTCATTCATTAGAGATGTGTATCGTGTGATCGATCATCTTAACGATCGATTTTGGCTGGGGGGGGAGGGAATCGAATCGTCGCGGTTTTGTTTTTATAAATATCGTGTAAATCGTAAATCGGGGGAGGGCGGGAAAACCGGCACACTAAAACATCCCTAAAACCCACCCCGACCCTTTAAAATAAATCCCCTACCCTCCCGAACCCCCCCAAAATGTCTTAAATTACCTGGGGTCCAGTAGGGGGGTCCCGTTGTGATCTTCCACTCTCGGGCGTCGGGCGCGTTGATAGAAAATGGCGCCGGCGCTACCTTTGCCCTGTCATACCTTTGCCCTGTCATATGTCATATGCCCCTCCCCCTTCCCCGATTTACGATTTTTGACGATAAATCGGGGGAATTCCTATTATATATCGCCTCTAATGATTTTTGACGATTTAAAATATATCAGACGATATTTTAAATCATCAAAAAACGATTCACATCCCTATCATTCATCATATTTTAGAAAATGGCGGTTGCATTGCACAACCTGAACGGCATTACTAGATACTCGAAGTGGCCATCTCATGTGTTGAAGGCCGTTTTCCATTCATCGCCACTCCAAATGCGAATTAAGTTGTAGGCCCCCTTCAGGTCGAGCTTTGAAAATATCTTGGCCCCTTGCAGCTGGTCAAACAGCTCCTAGATTAACGGCAAGGGGTAACTGTCTTTGATTGGGATTTCGTTTAGACCTCGGTAATCAATACATGGACGTAGGGTACCATCCTTCTTCCCCACAAAGAAAAAGCGACTTTGATGGTCTGATAAAGCCCTTCTGGAGATTTTCTTCAATGCATTCCGACATTGCTTTATTCTCAATGGCTGAGAGTGGGTACACCCATCCTTTGGTGGCTCCAAAAATGGAATTCTATTCTTAACAAGTGCTCCCATGACTTGATGCTTTTAATTATTGAATTTACTAAAGTTCAATTAGAAGATTTGAAAAAAGATACAGAATTAGAATTTGTGAAAATCCAAAATGTATTATCTGCGGATTCATTAGCAAATCATATGAGTGAGCTTCAGCAACAGTTGGATGAGTATCGAGTTGAAACCAAAAAATTCAAGATCAGTAAGTTTTATAGGGATGAGAAGGATTACAATGGGGGTTATGTATACCATTGGATGCAGGTGAATAAAAAACATAAATATCAGAAAAAGAAAGGAGATTTTTCTTCCTCTGACGAATCCACTGATGATTCAGATGATTCTCATCAGGGTAATAAGAAAGATGGGAGACAGGTCAGATTCGCAGAGAGGGACAATGATGGTAATCATAATGATGGTAATCGTTACAATACGCATCCACAGTCTGAGGCGAATTTTTTGGAACAGCGTACTCGAGGCAACAGAGGCACTCGAGGGTCTCGGTTTCAGAAAACCAGACCCAACAGCTCCAATTACAATCTACGACATTGAAGGAGAAGCAAGTGTCTGTGTTTAATCTTTCAGACAAAGTTCTTACTACATCCATGTTAGAAGTACTTAATAAAGGTCTTTCCTTTGCACCGGCTTGCCGATATGATTCGTTTCCCACCCGTACTGAATTACACAAGTTTTTTAGACGTCTGCACATTAAAGAGTTTTTTATGAGTGACAATAAACCATTTGAGAAAGGTGGTCTTTATAAACCCTCAAAATGGAGTCCACCTTCGGCTCCAAGTCACTTGTTGCAAACGTTTCAAAGTCTTGTGTTGAGGGATTTAGATTTATTAGATGTTCAAAAGGATTATATCCAATATAATCTTACAAAAGACCAATGGCAGGCTATGCTCCAATTGCGAGATGATACTTCTATAAAAATTAGCGCTGCTGATAAAGGTGGAGCTATAGTGGTAATGAATCAAATAGATTATGATAGGGAAGTATATCGTCAATTGAGCAATCGGCAGGCTTATAGAAGATTAGAGTATAATCCTACATCCAGATTACATTCACACATCATTGATCTTTTAGAATTGGCTAAGAAAGATAAGGTGATTACTAATAAGGAATATCAGTTCTTGTTGGTGTCCTTTCCCACTACAGCGCATCTGTACATATTACCCAAAGTTCATAAGACTTTAAATAATCCACCTGGGAGACCGATCGTAGCAGGTATCGGAACTGTGTTGGAACCCCTTGCTCAAATGATAGATCACTATTTACAACCTCAAGTGATAGCAGTGCCTTCATATGTGAAAGATTCCACTGACTTCATAAACCAACTAGCAGGGGTGCCTGAGATTCAACCCAATTGGGTCTTAGTGACTGCTGATATTACCTCACTATACACATGTATACCTCAATGTGCAGCTTTTGAAATCATTAAAACAGAATTGGCCAAAATTGATATGAACCCTAGAAGATTAATATTCCTTAATATGATCGCAGAAATAGCATTGACCCAAAACGTGTTCAGTTTTCAATCTGATTTTTTTCTTCAAATCCAAGGCATACCCATGGGTTCTCCCATGGCTCCCAGCGTTGCTGGATTGTATGTTGCCCAATTCGAAGAGAAACATGTTTATAAATCTGCATGGTTCCAGCATGTAAAATATTGGAAACGTTACATTGACGATTTATTTTTTGTTTGGAGTGGTGTCACCTGTGAATTGGATACGTTTTTGCAATTTTTGAACTCTTGTGATCCACATTTAGAGTTTACTTTTTCTCAACATCATCAATCTATTGTTTTTCTGGACATGAGAGTCCAGATTCAAAACGGGAAATTGATCACTAGTGTCCATAGGAAAAGTACGGATAGAAATACTCTCCTGCATTATCAGAGTTTTCACCCCAAACATCTTAAGGATAATATCCCGGTTGGCCAGTTCCTCCGGTACAGGCGTTTATGTACTTCTACTGCTGAATTTAAGATTCAGGCTGTTCAACTACAAGAGAGATTTCTTGCTCGAGGGTATACGAGGTGTGTCATAAAAAAGGCATACAAGCGTGCATTGTACGCTAATAGGGAAAATTTATTAATTCATTTTCCTAAGGAATCTCCCATTAGGTTGATTTGTACTATTCCGTTTTCTTCTAAGGTTACTCAAATTAAAGAAGTCATTAATAACCATTGGCATGTTTTGTCATCTATACCATGCTTTATAGACAAGCCTATATTTGCCATTAAAAAACGTCACTCCTTGTATGATAAATTAAAAGGTCAGCAAATATCTGGAGATTTGGATTCCCCTCATGGACAGATCCCATGTGGGTCTTGTTCCGTGTGTTCTCTTACACTGCAATGTCAGTTTTTTGATCACCCTCATTTAAAATATCCGTATCGGATTCCCCAGGTATTTGATTGTAACACCAGCGGTGTAATTTACGCTATTATCTGCCCATGTAATTTAATTTATGTAGGTCAGACAGCACGACCTATACGATGCCGAATTATTGAACATCGGAGCCGGATAAAATCAGTTCGTGAAAATGCCCCTTTAGTGAATCATTGGGTAGAAAAGAATCATGTTGTGGAGGATATCCGGTTTTTTGTTATCAAACAGGTTTCGCTTAAACATGGTGGTGATTTGTCAACTGCACTAAGAAAAATTGAACAGCGGTTTATTTTTAGCTGGCAAACTATAATTCCAAATGGGTTGAATGGACCTATCGAGTGGAGTGCTTTCTTTTAAACATCACTGTAAGGGATTACCGGATTCTTAAGGGCTGGAAGTTCTTTTTACTCTGGTTTCTCGTTTTGGGTGCGATGGCATTATGGCATTAATATGGTCTCCCTTTTAGTGTTTTGCTTTAATTACTCTTAGATTTGTGTATGGTTGAAGTTTTTTCAATCAATGAATGGGTAATTCTGTCAGGCTGGTGATTTGTCAGGATGTAATTGTGCCTTCTATATAAAGTTGTTGTTAGCGCTCTGAAATTCACATCGCTATGGGTGACGCCGATTGACGTCACTTCCGAGGAAACGTGAGTATTAGAGAACTTTAATGGGACGGCGTTGTGGTAATTGTTATAGGTAAAAGCTTGTGTATGCTTGTTTCAATGACCTTTTCGTTTTATATCATTGCAGAAACATGATAGTTTGAGTGTGCTGGTTGGCTGGTGTGGCTAAAAATGTTTGCGTAAATATATATTAAGTCAAGCGACGTATGCCACTCATGCAGCATGGTGAATAATTAAACTCATTTGATGATACTTTTGAAGATATGCTGGAATATCGGGACGCCCAGTGAGGTCAGAGTGAACAGTAAAGTAATATCAAAATGTGAGTGCTCTCTCTTTTTTAGTTAGTTTGAGTTATTCATTTGGGTTTTTATTGGTTTAAAGTGTGGGTTTCAGTTTGGCTGGATAGGTGAGGGTAATTTATGTACGGAATGCGCTTTGAAATTAGAGTGGCAGTGTGGAGTTAGTTGGGTTAGGAAGATAAGTGAGTCTTGTGGGGCCGGGCCAGTGTAGAGGTTTGTTTACAATATGACTTTTGAATATTGTTGGGAAATATTATATTGATAATTGATTGATCCCGTTAGAAATTGTTTAATGTTATTATGATTTTTTGTAGTGCATAACTGCAAATGAAATGTTATAAACACAGTCCCTGAGGAAGCCTCTAAATAGTGAGGCGAAACGAAGATGTCTTTTGTCGGACGTATTGAATAATGGATTCCTGTTTACAATATTGATGGAGTAATATACTTTCGTCAATGAATAGATGATTGTATTAAATTGGCTTGTGTTAAATGTATAAATTATATGTACAACTAAAAATTGGGTCTATGAACATTTCAAACTTCATGTGATTTTTATTGTGGTGTGTGTGTATGAATGTGCTAGCTTAGTTTTAAATTTGTCTATGTAGGGTTTTGTGGGGTTTTCTATATAAATAAACATAATATCGATGTATTGGAAATTGTTGTCTCTCTAATTTTTATATGTTGATGATAGTGAATTAGGGAGTGGTACTTAAAATTGCCCTTTGTGTTGTTATACCTGAATCCACAAGGGCAGGAGTCTAAAATGTGACTGGTCCATAGGTCAAGGAGACTGGGAGAGAGAGTGGAGGAGAGGGTGTAGTGAGGCCTAAGAACAGTCCTCCTGCAGGACTTAGGCCTGTCCATTTTCCGGACAAATGGAGCATGTAGAGACATCGTGGCTGGGCTGACCACAGTACATGCAAAGGCTGCGTCTCTTCTGAAGTCTCTCTTTGGAAGTCAAATGTCCATGACCAAGTTGCATCGGTTCATCTTTATCAGCAGCAGGGATTACTGGAACCATCCGAGGTGCAGGTATAGCACTAGCCTGTTTCAACCCAGGTAACACCTTAGGCCGGAGTTCCTTCACTTTGTCCCGAAGCCGGTGATCAATCCGAGTGGCCAAGGCTACTAATTCGTCCAGTGAGTCAGGTGTTTCATGAGCAGCCAGCTCGTCCTTTAAATGGTTATCCAAGCCTCTGAAAAAGAGAGTCTTGAGACATTTGGGGTCCCAGCAGAGTTCTGCCCCAAGAGTTTTAATCTCTATGGCAAATTCAGTCAATGATCTGTTGCCTTGCTTTAATTCAACCAAAGCAGAAGCGGCGACAGAAGTTTGAGCAGGGTCATCGAAAACGGATTTAAATAAGTCCATAAATCCTTCTATGTCCTGCAAAATGGGGTCCTTGTGTTCCCACAAGGTAGATGCCCAAGACAAAGCCTTACCATCCAGTTATGAAAGGATATAGGTAGTCTTGGAGTGAGCCATAGGAAATAAAGATGGCTGTAAGGCAAAATGCATGCAGCACTGGTTTGGTTTAAAACACCCCGGGTGTTCTGGATTTCTCTGGAAAAACGAATTGGAGCCACCAGTGGTACAGCAGTCTTTAAAGATACCTCCAGTAACTGACCTTCATGGCTTGAAGCTGTGCCTTGAACCTTCTGTGTGTGTAGCTGATGAAACGCTGAAGTAACTTTCTCCAAGGCGTCTTGCTACTCCGAAATGCGCAGGGCCAGGCCCGGTATGGCCTGTAAGGCATTGAGCTGTGCCGGATCCATGGAGTTAGCAATCTGTTATTATTTGTGATAATTGTGGGTGGATCCTTGGGCCGGTGGCAGATGACCACACCTATGGGGGAAGATCCCGAGAGGGGCCACCCATCAGGCTCAGAGTTGGGAGACAGACACACACTAGATCTTTTATTAAACTGTATAGTGACCCACCAGAGGTGACAGTAGTGAGCTGGAAGAGCCCAGATGGGCTGTAGTCCCTCAGGCACTGGAACAGTGATCCTGGATAACTGAGCTGTAGAGAAACTGAATTTACAGGCCAATACAGTACAGTGCGCTCAGGTGGAGCGTACTGTTAACCTATATTTGGACGCGAGCTTTGGACGTGCTAGCTTTACCCCTTATTCAGTAAGGGGTAATAGCATGGGGTAATAGCGCGCTTGCTTTAACCCTTATTCAGTAAGGGGTAATAGCACATCGAAAAAGCATGTCTAACCCCCGCCCCCCCCCGAGACTAATAGCGCCCGCAACATGCAAATGCATGTTGATGGCCCTATTACTCATTCCCGTGCGATAAAGGAAGTAAAATGTGCAGCCAAGCCACACATTTTACTTTCAGAAATTAGCGCCTACCCAAAGGAAGGCGCAAATTTCTGCCAGCACTGGGAAAGTGCACAGAAAAGCAGTAAAAAGCAGTAAAAACTGCTTTTCTGTGCACCCTCCGACTTAATATAATTGCGATTTTAAGTCGGAGGTCCCGAAAGTTACCAAAAGTAAAAAAAAATATAAAAAATGTTAAGTCGGCCCGCGGCTCGCGGGTCGAAAACCGGACGCTCAATTTTGCCGGTGTCCGGTTTCTGAACCCGTGGCTATCAGCGGGCTCGAGAACCGATGCCGACAAAATTGAGCGTTGGCTGTCAAACGCGCTGATGGACGCCGCTCCTGTCCAAAAGGAGGCTCTAGGGACGCTGAGCAGCTGGCTGAGTTTTTCTTTTTTTTAAACTTTTAAAAGAAGTACATAAAAGCTGTTTTTTCTGCTTTCCTGTACTTCTCTTCAAAGCAGCTATTAACGCCTGCTGTAGGCAGGCATTAATAGCTGAGTGATAAATGTGCGTCTGAGACACACATTTATTTTTTTGCATTGGAATGAATAAGTAATAGCCTCATTCACATGCATTTGCATGTGATGAGTGCTATCCCATTCACTCCGCGTTGGATGCACGTTAAATAGGCGCTGATCTCCCTATTGCATTAGGGGATGGATTAGGCCTATTTAACCCATGTCCGACTGTGTGTTATACAGTGCGCTCAGCTGAGCGCATTGTATTGCATCGGACCTCCAGCTAGTACGCACTAAGTCACATTAGTATGCACTAACGCCAAAATTAGGAAAAGTAGTTAATTCACACTAATGTGACTTAGCATGCACTAACATCTAGTTAGTGTGCACTAAGTCCTGTTAGTGCACACTAGCTCTGAAATTAGGGAAACCCGCAATAAATATCTCCCAAACCATTTAAAAAATGGAATCAAACAGATAACAACCCAAAATGAAAATAACCCTAAACAGAAATCAGTGCACATCTTTATTTAACTCTTCCCAGAAATGCCTCTGGAGCACCTCTTTTTTTATCCAGCTGAATATCCCAAACCTTGTCATTTAGATGGATAACTTTAAGTGATCTATCTAAATAGCTTTTAAATATGGACCTTGATAAGCCCAACATTAAAGAAATTAATTATAATTATAAACTTTTCCTTTTTTTGTAAAATATTTCATTTCAAGTTTGAACTGTTAATACTGCAAACCTGTTAAAGAATTACTTCTTGGTATTTAAGCTGTACATTTATCCTCCTAAAGAAATAATTGATTAGTTGAGTAATTGCCTCAAGTAGTGATCAGTTAAGAATAATGAAAACATGTATAACTGACATTCTGCTTAACAATTTTTAAAAGGTTTGATGGCTGATTAATGCTTCTTTATTGAAAAGTTCCAGATGTTTCAATTACAGAAGAATTTGACTGCAGAGCCTACCCCAGAGACCAAGAAATAAAGTTCTAACTGAAGATGCATTTGCATTACCATTGTATATTGGAAATATAAAAATAAGTGAATATCAAAGTGGAGTTATTTGTAGTATGTATAATTTTTGTATTTAGAAACATATTTCTGTACAATATCCATATACATATAAATACATTTAATTCATAATTTTATTACCTAAAAAAGAAATTCCAAATTTTATAGCCTTGCAAGTGAATAAATATTAGAAAACATTTAGTTTTGGAATTCTGTTAATTTATATTTAGAAATAAAGATCAACAACTTAGTTGTAGATAATATATTTTTATTGGAGTAATATTTATAACTAGTTTTGCTGGCTTTTATATCAGTTTTCAGAATTGAACTAATATGGCAATCATATGACTTTATTTATATTTTAAAATACTATATATAGTTATTTTTGAAGTGCCAGGTTGCCTTTTTTATATTTTTCAAAAAAATATTAGGGCCATGCTGCATAGACTAAACATGAGTACAAAAAAGCAGCTAAGAGGTTATTGAAATGAAATCTGTAAATTAAAGCTGTGATTGGGACTTCAGGAGGTTTTAATTTCATTGAAGCTAAAATCAGAATTGTTTGCTCAATTGAAATATGGGGGCTGCATACTGTCGCTTTTCTTGCCCTCAAAAATTTAAAAATATTGTAAGTGGATTTATATATCCCACACAGTAACAAAAGATAGGGAGCAAAGATTTAAATCCAAACAAAGAGATGGTGTTGCAGGGAGTGTAGTGGTCCAGTGGTAATCAGCTTGCCTGAAGTAGTTTCATTTGGGGTTTTCTGGGAAGATGACAGCTTGGAATAAAAACTCCTCTGGTCCCAGATGACTTATACCAGAAAGCCTACAAATGAAACAGTGTCTTAGCTGGAACAGGGAAAGTCAGAAGCGAGCAGATTCACTCAGGCTATCATTCTTATGGAAAGGACTCCAAGACGTGGGCATGCTGGGATGGTTGTCTTCAAAGACTGTCAGCTGAGACTCATTATTAGCTGGAAGAAAATAGCAACTAGCTTTATGATTGTTTTCTTACTCAAGAATGAGCAGTTCTAGTATGTAAGACATGCCCTAATACATTGACTTACTGTTCAATTGGAAAGTACTGAAGACTCACCTGTGGCCAGGTGCCAAAGATGTCTTGTTTGTTTTATCCTCTTAAAAACCCTGCAGAAATGAAGCAGAGTGGGGGGTAGAAATGTGCATTTGTTTAAAATGAACGGCCAATTCGTGACAAATATGCTGTATTTATTTGATTTCTTTGCCTCCCAAAACAAATGAGCAAGTCCCAAAAATGAAAAATATGTTATTTGTTTCATTTTCTCATTGAAAAGCATTCACTACATTGAAAAGATAGAGCCTGGGTCTGGGCAGGTCATGTGGAAGTTTCCATAGCAATCATCGCTAATGCCTATGACTCCTGTGTGAGGTCAGAAGAGAACTAGGATTGTTGTCAAGGAAACCAGACTGACAAAGCAAGGGAATGTATCAGAGGGAAGCATCTTTATAAATCAGTGAATCACTGCTCTGTGTATTCTTTTTTGATCTCCCATTCTTTGAGAATACATAGTGCTTTGCAGTTGTGTGGGAATTCTGTATTTTACTGCAGTCTTCTGTAGCAACAGTGCTTTTGTTCAACATTAGAAACATTTAATCTTTCTAATTTTTTTAGCTGCTGTCACACTGTCTTCATTTGCATAGGTTATTTTATTTTATTTTTTTACATCTCACTGTCACCACCACTGATCTAGAAGGTTAGTCTTTTCCATCATTCTCTTCTCCCTTTCTGGGGGAAGGCAGTTTGCTGCCTGCCTGACAGTGGCATGGTTTGCAGTAATTTATTACATTTTAAACTTGTTTCTGTGTTAACTAACCTGCAACAGCTTGTATTACATCATCAATTGGTTCTTTTCATCCTCTCCATAGTTTGTGATCATCCATTCAACATTTGTTAGAAATTCATTCATTAACACAGCACATTTAGGTACTTCATGTACTTGGATCTTTAGTATTGCTGGGCTCAGTTTATGGAATGAATTACCTGAGTTTTAGCTAGATTTATCAAATTGCTGGAAATATCGCATGTGGTAGAAAAAGGGGTGTGTTTTATGTTAATTCCTAATTATCACAATGTGTGCTATGTATAGGTGTTACCACAAAGTGTGTTAATGTTCTGCACATTGTGGTAATACCTAGATAATTGCATTTTCCCAGCTGCAAAGTGCTCATTTCACCACTGGAGAGTGAGAGAGAGACAACCTATCTAGAAGGCCCTTGTAGTAGTAAGCTATTTATATCTCTATAAAAAGCCCACCTAGTAAGTCAATGTCAGGTTTATGTAGTAGTGTAGGGGTTAAGGCCACTTTTATTTATTTATTTATTTTTTAATTTATTTAAAAACTTTTCTATACCGTCGTTTAGTAGTATACCATCACAACGGTTTACAGATAGGCACATAAATAAGTTTGGTTATGATTATAAATTAGCTAGTAGGTGCCAATAAAGTTTCGGTTACATGATTCAAATAATATACGCTATTTGGATTGTGGATTGGAAATTCCATTTATATTCCATTTAACAGGCAGAGTGAGACGTACGAACATAACAGTAGCCTCTTGTGAAGATTTGATGTCCTTCGGAGTGAGGATAATCACACAAAAATGAGATTTGTACAAAGTTCTCTCACCCTAGCTTGATGGACTCTCTACCTGGATCACATCAAGCTAGGCTGAGAGAACTTTGTACAAATCTCATCTTTTCTCACTCCGAAAACATCAGATCTACACCAGAGTGTACTGTTATGTTCATACATCTCACTCTGCAGGTAAAAGTGGTCCCTAACCCCGACACTACTACCTAAAATAAACCTCACCTCGACTTACTAGGTGGGCCTCCTATAGCAGCATAAATAGCTGCTTACTATGATGCCAATCCAGAGTCTCTCTCTCTTTCTCTTCCTCTTCCTCTTCCTCTCCCTCTCCCTCTCCCTCCCTCCACTCTCCTCCCACATCTCTGTCCCTCCCCCAGCCTAAAAATGCCCAAAATGGAATTTGCAAAACAAAAATTGCAAATTGTGTTACTGGCATAACACACAATATCACACAGTTTAATGCAATTGAAAAAGGTGTAGTTATTTTCGGTGTTAAAACTGTATGATATTGTGCATTATGGCTTCGCAAAGTGTGAAGCCAGCCCACTTTTTTGGAAATCCCACCCCGGACTCCTCCCCAATCTCTCCCTTTTTAAAAATTTGCATCGTACCATGTGTTATAGCACTTACCGTGTGCATTAAGGCATTTTTACACTCGTTAAGGCATTTTTTGCATGCAAAAATATATTAACTCATGAAAAAATGCCATAACACGATCTGATAATTGACCCTATTTATTAGATAAAAGAATGATTGGCTTCATTTCTGTAAATCACAAAACTCATTTTTTTAAGCAGGCATTTCCAGTGGATCATGATCTAGTTGGTGTTGATCCATGATCCTCATGCTCTGAGTTGTTTATTGCTTCTGATATTATTTAAGTTTATGCATCGTGTTGTGTTAATTCTGTGTAATTGTACAATGTATTACTTGCTTTTGATGTATTTTTGTATTTAATTCTGCATGTGATTTTATTATCTGTTGAGATCTGCAGATCAGTGGAATACAAGCTTTAAAAATAAATAAATAAATAAATAAATAAACAAACAAATAAATAAATAAATAAACTAACCAATCTAGTACCAGCACTAATAACTGTGTCACAGTATCAAAGATACAGAGGCTGTTTTAACTTTATGTGTCTGGATGTGTGGGTGTAAGTCAGTACATCCACAAAGAGAGCAGTCTGTGCAAGTCACCACAACAGGTACAACCAGCCACTTTGTGGATTAATTTATTGTGTTACTATATTTAGTAGTGCATGGCTGTTTTAATACACACATATTAGAACATTATACCACTCTTTGTTTTTTCTGTGTGTGTGCATGTGCGTGCACTGTACTAGTCAGCAGAGAAGAATACTAAAACAGTTCTACTGTTATGTATTCTTTCTGTGTGTTGTTCAATGTTATACACAGAAGGATCATGGTAGTCACACATATATCAACTTCCCTTTAAAAAAATTAAGATTAATTTAAAACATCTTTTGTTCAGCACTGCAGCAGATAAAATCACATCATGTCAGGCAAATGTACTAGAGGACATAGCAAGCTCATGGTTGTTGGTTGGAGATTTGCTAGCAAGAAAACAGTGAGTCCCCCAACTAAAATAAAGAGGGATTTTTTCAAATTCAGAAAATCATAAGGAGAGGCAGACATGTCAAGTTGCAAGAAATTTAAATTTGTGGAGGATATGCCACTTCAATTATTGTCTCAGCCAGATCCTTTTGGTTCAGAGGAGAGAGAAAGGGCAGGGACTGATAGCAGCAACCACAGAGTACAACCACCAGTACTTTAGAAGTAGAAGTAGAGTCATGCATATGGGGTGTGGAAATCTGAAAGAAATGTATTGGATGGGGGGTGAAGGGATGAAGTGCATGGAGCAGGAGAGAGACCTTGGGGTGATAGTGACTGAAGTCGGCGAAATAATGTGACAAGGCAATAGCTAAAGCCAGAAAAATACTGGGCTGCATAGAGAGAGGAATATTGAGTAAGAAAAGGGAAGTGATTATCCCCTTGTACAGGTCCTTGGTGAGGCCTCACCTGGAGTAGAGATGTGAATCAGAAACAGAATCGGTTCGGATTCCGGTTCCGATTCACATGTGGGTTTTTTTCCATCGGGCCCGATCGCGGTTTTGTTTATCGGCTACGCCCCAGCTGATAAACAAAAAACCCACCCCGACCCTTTAAAGCTAACCCCTTAGCTTCCCCCACCCTCCCGACCCCCAAAAAACCTTTTACAGGTACCTGGTGGTCCAGTGGGGGTCCAGGGAGTGATCTCCCACTCCGGGCCGTCCTCCCGCTCCCGGGCCGTTGGCTGCCACTAATCAAAATGGCGCCGATGGCCCTTTGCCCTTACCATGTGACAGGGTATCCGTGCCATTGGCCGGATCCTGTCACATGGTAGGAGCACTGGATGCCATCTTGTGCTCCTACCATGTGACAGGGGCTGACCAATGGCACCGGTAGCCCATGTGACATAGTAAGGGCAAAGGTTATCGGCACCATTTTGAATACTGGCAGCCGACGGTTCGAGTGCAGGAGGTTGCTCCCGGACCCCTGCTGGACTTTTGGCAAGTCTTGTGGGGGTCAGGGGGTCAGGGGAGGTCATTGAAATCTTGCCTCAGTGGTGGTGTTTGCCAAACATTACTGGGGCATGACTCCACTGAGATTCTCTGCCTCTTCTCCAGACATCACCAGTGAAGAATAACCTATCCTTTATCAGCCTGTCTTAAACAAACCCTAACCACTGTGGCCTGTCACTTTCAGCTACAGTATGCCTTGTTCCAACATTACCAGTGTGGTCTGTCACTTACAGCTATGGCATGCCATTTTCAAACTATAAACACTGAAGCCTGTCACATCTATGGCATGTCATTTTCCAACCATTAGCACTGAGGCCTATCATTTATAGCTATGGTATGCCATTATAAAACTATAAACACTGAAGCCTGTCACTTACAGCTGTTGCATGTGATTTTCAAACCTTAACCAATATGGCCTGACACAGCTGCAGCATGCCATGTATCACCCATTACCTTTGAAGCTTCTCACTTACAGCTACTTCCTGCCATTTTCAAACCTTAACCACTGTGGCCTGATACCTCTAGCTACAGCATGCCATACTCCACCATATCTACTCAGGCCTGCATAAGACTATCTTGCTCCAGCCATTACCTCCGTGACCTGACCCTTCCAGCTGCAGTATCTCATGCTCAACCATATCCACTCAGGCTTGAAGTATCCTGTATAATCTGTCTTGATCCAGTCATGAGCACCATGGCCTGATACTTCCAGCTGCAGCATTCAATGCTCCACCATATCCATTCAGTCATGACACCATTAACCAATATTTAAGCCTAATTTGCTCCAACCACAAACCCTGGGATCTGACACTTCCAGCTTCAGCATGTCTTCCTCCAACCATATCAAATCATATCAGTCTTAGTGAGGCTCAGGATCCTTAATCATTTCCAATAAAATTTGCAGTCCCTAGGAATGCTACCTTTTCTATCTAAAATTTATTTCTCAAATACTATGTGGACCTAAAACTGATAACACAGCTTTGTATTACGCCCGTCAGTCACAGACGGCTGCGACCACCCAGGCTCACCTCTTTCTTTGCTGCAGTGTCGATTCTTGGAAGAATGGCGGCCTCCACTAACCACTGCCGAGGGCCACCTTTGTACACGTCATGGTGGGAACCTCGAGGGCATCCCCTCCGGATGACGTCAACCCACTACAGTACTTAAGCTGACTGGCCCTATGCTTCAATGAGTTAGCAAGGCATTCTCTCATTGCTGAATCCACTCTATTCTTGGACTTCTGGTTCCAGTTTCTACTTGGCATTCTAATGCTCTGGGTATCCACTCCTTTGGGGCCCTTCTGCGTTCTTGGCTATCTGCTCCTCGGAGGGCCTTCCTACCTTGGACTGCTGCCTGTCCCGCTTCTCGGGACACTCTCCTGGAACTACCTCTTGTGAGTACTTTAATACGAACCTCTACGACATCTTCCCTACTGAAGATTCTTTGCGGTGTACCCCACGCTCCAGTACACCTGCCTTACAGGTTGGTGCCTCATCCACTACAGGATCTGCCTCATCACCATCACCTCAGAACAGACACCCTCGGCCTATCCCGCTCCACGGGCCACTATCGGATCTACACGTCTGAGGTATTGCTACACTTCAGAAGAGACTTCCTGGCGTACCCCGCTCCATGGGCCACTACCAGATCCTCACATCAGAGGTATCACCCTGGGTATATTCCTCTGCTCAAGATTGTACTTTTTATTACATCTCCCGCTCCACAGGCTCTGCTTTCCTTCCTTCATAATAAAGTCACCATCTTTCGGTGTGTCCTACGCCACTGAGACCACATCTACAAACAGTAAGGCCCACAAGGCTCCTCCCTGTGGGCAGAGACACCTCTCACCTCAGCCCAGGGTTCACATTCTTACAAAAACATAACACTTTGGGGGTGTTACAGCTACACTCTTCGCTGTGTTGCTCTTCTACTATTCCAATTGTTTTACAATTATTAACCAATAGATTTAATTTTTTTTTATATTCCACTTATGGCATTTCAAAGTGCACATCAAAGTAGATTGCATTCAGGTATTATAGGTATTTCCCTATCCCCACAGGGCTTAAAATCTAGTTTTGTTCTTGAAATAAGGGAGGGTAAAGTGACTTGCCCAAGGTCACAAGGAGTAACAGTGGGATTTGAATGCTGGTTTCACTAGGTTGTAGTCCACTACACTAACCACTAGTCTACTCCTCCTCTCAAATACTATCAGGCTGATACAGTACAGTGCGCTCGGATGGAGCGCAGGTTAACAGTGCGCTCTGATGGAGCGCAGGTTAACAGTGCGCTCTGATGGAGCGCACTGTTAATCTGCCCTTGGACGCGCGTTTTCCCTTACCCCTTATTCAGTAAGGGGGGGGAAACGCACGTCCAACCCACGGCACCTAATAGCACCCTCAACATACAAATGTATGTTGATGGCCCTATTAGGTATGCCCGCGGGATACAGTAAGTAAAATGTGCAGCCAAGCCGCACATTTTACTTTAAGAAATTAGCGCCTACCCAAAGGTAGGCGCTAGTTTCTGCTGGCACCAGGAAAGTGCACAGAAAAGTAGTAAAAACTGCTTTTCTGTGCACCTTCCGACTTAATATCATGGCAATATTAAGTCGGAGGTCCCAAAGTTTAAAAAAAGTTTAACAAAAGAAAACAAATTTTAAATGGGCCGGCGGCTGTCGGGCTGAAAACTGGACTCTCAATTTTGCCGACGTCTGGTTTCCAAGCCCGTGGCTGTCAGCGGGCTCGAGAACCGACGCCGGCAAAATTGAGCGTCGGCTGTCAAACCTGCTGACAGCTGCCACTCCGGGCTAAAAGGAGGCGCTAGGGACGCGCTAGTGTCCCTAGCGCCTCCTTTTGCCCGTTTCTACCGCATCACCTAATTTTCATACTGAATCGTTCGTCCGCTCTCCCGCGGACTTTACTGAATCGGTCTGTATGTCTACTGCTACTGCTCCAAGCCATTCTTGCTGCATTACAGTGCTCACTTGCTCTGCTGCTTTGTCATGTAAAAGAACTGGCAAACACCCTTGGCAGTATTATATGGATATCCTTCTCGCTGCATTGCTTTGCTCCTACCATTCAAGTTCTTAAGATATACCAGCACCACTGCTGCTGCTGCCATTCCAAGCCAGTCTTGATACCTGAAGGGATTTGCTTCCTATTACTCCAGCTATGTTCAAGGTTATTGCCAAATACCTTTCCCTTATAATACCTATCCAGTTATCATCATGCCCTAGCCATACATTGCATTACAAACCTACTGAAGCACTCCTCAGGATTTTAATACCATTCTTCATCTATGGTACTCATCTTCTTGCCATCTCTTGCTTTTCCCATAGCTATCCATTCTTTTGCACACTTGTGACACTGCTCCCTGAATCATAACTAATTACATCGCCCACTAGCAGTTATACTGTACTGCACAGTTGGGAACCTACCTACTAACTACCTATAATGTGTATGGCTTACTCCATGACACAAACATATCTTACTGGACTGGCGGATCAGCCAGATGCAGCCATACTTTGACAGGAAGATGCATCCCCCTCTATGGTTGTCTGTATGCTCCAACGTAACGAATACAATAAATACAAAATCCAAATCAGTCAGGAAATCACTGATAATGCATAAAGACAAAAATCCTGCTGTATATATAGTGGGTCAAGAGTATATTGTTTCTCAAAGTGACCTCATATGACGTGCCCGAGAAGCTACAGGCTCAAAAAGCTTTCAGCAGCATAGGCCTTTTTAATCACTGGTCACTGAGAGATTTTTTAACAAGTGCTCCCTTGTCCGGAGCTAAACGGTGTTGTGAAATGCTTCAGCTAATGGAATTATAAAGAAACACTTATCTTGTAAGATATGTAGCAAACCCTCCAGTCCAAAGTTAACTGGTAGTAGCCCAAGATAATAGTCCGTGTGCAAATGAAAAAGCCGGCAGAATAAGGTGATCCGACGATGTCCGACACGCGGTGTTTCGGAGAAACCTCCTTCTTCAGGGAGTCGGGTGGTTTTTCTTGCCGGCACAAGGACTGAAAATTTAAGACAGAAAGTGTGTATTAAATTGACCCGCAGAGACATTTTGAAAAAATGGAGAACACTTACTTCATAGAAAAGTGCTTATGTCACTGCAAAGGTATGCTTCAAAACGCACTGAAACAATAAATGTACATAGTTCATAGAGATAATCATATTGGTTGAGGAATTTCTTACATTACCTAAATCGCAGGAGAACTTACTTGTGCGATGCCGAATAGCTATCTGCTGCCCCGCCGTGAGCAGTCTGTCAGTGACAGCGATGTCAGAAGACGCTGACATTTAAAGATCGGGGGCCCGCCAAATTTTCTGGCCTAATGATCGGAAGTGACCATATATGGGTACATACGTCATCAGGTCGCCACTTTGTGTTATCATCGGACTATGTTGGAAGGCTGTGGGCTGTCTGAATAAGAGCAGAGACATCATCAGGCGCCATTTTCATTATGTGCACTATGGTCAGACAGCCTCTTAAAGCTATAAGCTATCCAAATAAGGGCATATATGTCATCAGGGCGCCATTTTGGATATTTTTGCTGTCACCTGACTGTCTCTCTGGCTGTGAGCTATGTACATCGAGGGGTGCCACGCTGAATCTTCTTGTTATCAGGATTTGATGGCCCCGATTAGATACTCAGGTGCTATTTCTGATCTACTTATTACCCTGGGCAACAATGAAAGTGTTACTGACCTAAAAAGGTCCTACTCTGTAGTATCTTGATGTGCTGAACATGAATATGACCATGAAAAGTTTTTATTGGCTCTCGTTTTGAAGATATTTAATATAGTTCACTTTCTATGTTTAGTCATGTAAATTTATCCAGTAGGACTGTAAATAAGCCTAGAATGATGTAATATTGCATCATATTGCATAATACCATCATGCACACATCATCCAGAGTTTATTACATCATTTTCTGATGCAATGCAGTTCTACTGCCATGCTGTTGCTGAGTAAGCTGATGTTAGCAGTGTACTATATCAAGCCCAGTCAGAAAGGGTGAGCATTTGAAATATTCATGCTGGCTGACTACAGCTGGACACTCCGCAGAGATGCTACCGAACAGGTGTACAAGAGTATTAACCATAGGTCTCCTACTATTGGCATGCAGTTCAAGATGTAATTATATTATTGCATATTACAAAAAAACTAGAGCCAATTTTGCTTTGTCACAGTCACATTCGGATTTAGCACATGGAAATTTATAAGAATTGACTAATTTCATTTCCGTAACATGACTTTTGTGGAAATTTGTTGCCCAGTGTTATCAAAAAAAGAAGAAAAAAAGAAAAACGCAGAATAATAGCTTGTACAGATATAACTGTTTAAGTTGTATTGTGAAATCTTCGATACTAGGGTTGTCAAGACTAGCAGTGCTTTATTAAAGGACAATATTGGGCACATACGCTGATTAGACTGTTGAAGGCAAAAACCATTCATCTGTATAGATGGAACCCAAGAGGGATTAAATTAAGGAGAACCATTCAACTTTTTCATTCAAGCCCATGGGTTCCACTGACTGAAGCTGGTAAATCCACTGGTTTTCTTTAAGATTGAGCACATAATGTCTATCGCCACCCCGCCAAGATGGGGCCATGTGTTCGACAATGAGCCATTTGAATTGTTCGAATGAATATTGAAATGTTATGCAGTGTTGTACAATGGGAGCTTTTTGGTCTGAATTTATAACTCTACTTCTATGTTCAACTAAGCAAACTCAAATTTTATGCTTAGTACGACCAATATAGATCTTGGAGCATGGACATACCAGGCCATACACAACAAATTCAGAATTGCAATCCACAGTTTGCTTGCGGACAATTTTGAATCAATGAACCAAAACAAATTACTGGAAGTTACTAGATAAGTACTTAAGGAAATGCAATCCAGGGGATCTACAAACTGAAAATGAAGGGGAGATTTTTTTTTTTTTTTTTAGGGGGAATTTTTAATTCTTTCAGAATATGCAGATTATATTTTCTCTATAGAGTCTATGCAAGTAAAAATTAAAAAAAAAACAATTTTTAATAAAATAAGTTTTGAGTGACTTCACAAAAATATTTATTGTTTGCATAAATGCCATAATTAATACAATATGATTTTACATTTGCATGTAAAAGAATGTCCCAGAGAGCATAGTCATGCAATTTGCATGCACACAGACCCAAAAAGGTATTGGCTATATAATATAAGTGTGTTACTTACAGAAAGGAAGCTGAATTGCATGATCATGTTAAGTTCTATTTTTCTTCTTAGCTCCTCCTGCTTGTTTCCAAAGGCTATATAAGCTAGCCAAGCATACAGGAGTTGTTTGTTAGTTCTCAAGAAAGAAGTGCTCCAGATTAGCAGTGAAAGCAAAAAAAAGAATTAAAGAAGAGCAGAAAGCTGAGATGAGAGCACGTTAAGAACCATATGTCCTTTATGTTAATAAAGGTCTTAAAAAATGGTAGTTGGAGTGAGAATAGAGCATGGTAGTGGCTGTCCCAAGGATGTAGGTGGCTACTCTGTCTCACAATTTTCATTCCGCAGAATAACAAAAGCAAGGACAACAATGATCCTGACATTCATGCCAAGAAGTTGGAGACTTTCCATTTACATACTACTCTGAAACGTCTGTGCCTTGTGAAGTATGGAGCAAAGCTTGAAGAGTAACTGTGATGTGTAACAGTTTTATCTGAGAAGACATTTGTGGTATAACTATGTGTTATGTAAGTAAGAATTCCAAAAAGTTGTTGGCTGTATTTTGTTTTGACAAAGAAAAGTGTTGTCAAGTGTATGTATCCTCAAGTACACTGTACCCTTCATGGGTACAGTGTTATAGTGTTACCTTCATGGCCTTTGTTTTTTAGGCCCTAAATTTGCAGTAAGCTGAGCCCTCTCATTACCATTTTCTTTAGAATGTTTCTGGTTCGACGCGCATATTAAGTAACACACCATTAAAGATGGCTCTATAAAAAGCATGCTGTTTTCCTTGCACAGGCTGATGCTTCATTTGCACATGATATTCCCTTATATGCTTGCTTAGACAGCTTTTCTCATTAGACTATACAGGAGGGGAAAATCAGCAAATTGTTAATTATATGCTGCGTATTATACAGCATTTCTATCCATCATTATTTTCCCTAACTGAAGGATGTAGGTGAGATGACTTCAGAGCAGGAAGCTGAAGATGGAAAAGGGTCCACTGTAGGTACACCATACCAGTAAGATCATACATTGTCAGCCCGATTTTAAAAAGACCACACACATAAATAACGGAGGTTACGCACGTGGCCGGGCCTTGTTCGGAAGGGCCCGGCCATGTGTGTAACTCCCGTTATGTGCCAAAGTGCCAGGCCTCTCTAAAGGTGCGAGCTAGGGGGCGGGGCCTGGGTGGGGAGAGTGGGGGGATGGGCCGGGACAGATACTGCTCCTCCGGAGCAGGAGTAAGTATATAAAAAAAGGGGATAGGTAGGGATAGTTTAGGGGTCAGGGAGGAGATGGGAAGAGGGAGGAAGGATAGAGTTAGGGTTAGGGAAGTTCCCTCTCAGTCTCCTCCTTAATTAGAGCAGACTTGGAGGGAACTAGGAAAGACTTACCTGCCTTACCGAGAATATTTTTTTTAAGATTCCCTCCCGTTGTGCACCAGGAACCATGCTCACGTGGACACCTGCACAGTTTTCTTTTAAATCGACCCCTGTGCTAATTTTTAAAATCTCTCTGGTAAAATATATGATACTTAAATCTTTTTACAACATGAAATGATCAGGATTTAGATGTTATTTTAACATATTGTGTTGTTGGTCTGCCATGACATCACTTTGTTCTCCTATTTTTCATGAACTTGTCTGTTAAAGGTATCTCATGGCATTCCATGTTAGGGCAGACCTGGCATTTTTTCACCAGGTCTATAATTTCTGGATGTTAATTCAATCTGGTTTAAGATTGTCTGGGCTGCCAGGCATTCCTGGCACTGGAACAATGTGGGATGATGCATCCTTGGAACAATAAAAAGTTAAATCCAGTCACTTAAAGAAGGCATTTTACCCCTTTATAGCCAGAACAGCTCTTCATCATTTGCAGTGAGGATAGAAAAAGGATTTGCATACACATTTGCACTGAAATAATGAAGCACATAATTGAACAGATGAAATGAGAGGCTTATTTCAGAGTAAGGAGGCGAGAATTAGAAAAGGCTGAAGCAAGAGTTTAATTCAGGGCAATACAAGAAGCAATTTATTTATTTAATATATTTATATACCACATAAAAAGGGTAACTTTCCAAACTGCATATGTGTGCCCATTTATGCATGTATATGGGCACAAGCGATGTTGATACTGTACTTTATAACCTGAGTGGAAACAATCAGGTAGATTTTAAAAGCATTGCTCACACAAAAATATCCACATACACATCTATGCAGGCCATGAGCAAGCAATACAGATTTTAAGAAGTCGTGAAGTACACGCATACATGCCCATGTGCACGTCAAGAATAAGGGGGTGGAAAAAGGGCGGAGTATGAGTGTTCTGGGGCATGGCCAAGACTTACGCATGCAAGTTCATATTTAAAAAAGGCTGCCCATGGCACTCGCTGGCTTCTCATCCACTTAATTTTACTGCTGGTCCTGATGAGGAGCAAGTCTGGAGATCTCGAATGTTAGGGATTTTAGCACCATGTGAGGGTTCGGGTTCAAGTAGGGGGCTTGCAGGATGAAGAACCAGAGGGCTCTTGCAGACCTCAATATTAACAGGGCAAATTGGTGGATTACTTGGTAAAATTGTTTTTTCCATCATACAAGCATGTTCTAAAATCTGCCTGCATACACGCGTAAAAGCTGCTAATGCCCTAGCCAAAAATGTGCATGATATTTACTCGAGCAACCTGTGGGAGGGGAATTTTAAATGATATATGCGTACATGTTCACACAATTTTAAATTGCAACATATCTCCGCTCGCATGCCAATATGTGCATTTATGGGCGCACGCGAGCTCCTATTAAAAGTACCTTGTATATGCACAGGTTAGAAAATACAGTACATATGTGCACAAAATTACTTGCACATGTAAAAACCACAAGCCATGCTTAGCTGGATAAATCAGAATATAGTGGGATAAGTGCTGCTTCTGAAACAGATAAGTTCAAATTTTGCTCAGTAGCAGCAAAGGCACTACTTAGCCAGATAAATTGAAATTTAGCTGGATAAGTATGTGCAAATGATATTCCCACATATTTGTACTTCAGTTTTTAAACTGATACGTGAATAGATTTCACTTGCATTAATTAGATGCTTTTGCCTTCCATAAGTCAGCATTTACACATGTAAGCCAAGGGATTTTATAACATGCATTTGGCAATAAAATAACCAGTTTTTCAAATTAGTCTACCAGTTCATCCAATCCATCTGCAGTTCATGAAAACCCTCCTGGCCCTTCAGCCTGAAATCCCCCCATTTCACCCAGACTTATTACCCAGTCATTTTTCTACTTTTAAGATGTTTACGGTCAATTATACCAAATATTGAGCAGGAGTAAATATAGCAAGTAAAAGATACACACTTTGGCAGATTGTAAAATGGCAACCCACTTGCATAAAGTTTGGCCTCTCCCTGGAAAGCCCAGTGCCACCCCTATTTTACATGTACAAATTTGCTCATAGACCCTGACTTACATGAATATGTTGTGGTTTTCAAAATAGAATGCACTCACTTATATGCTATTTTTTTGTGCACAAGGGCTAATTTTTATGAGTGCAATGTTTGAAAATTGCATCTTAAACAGTAAAAATACAATAAAAAAATTTACAACATAACATTCATAATTCAAAATAACATTAAAATGCAGATTAAAATACAAAAACATCATGAAAATAAAAATAACATAACATAAAATTAAAAATCTGAAATCTTAAATAACTGTACCAAACCCAAATGAAAAAAAGATCTCTGTTAGGGTATTTTGAATGAATGAGCTTTCATATTTAAAGTTTGTTTTTAGCTGTCTAGGGAATAAGTAACAATTTAAAGTTAAGTAAGGTTGTTTCTGTGTCACTCTGGGCCTTATTTTCCAGATGGATCGCATGCGATACCAAAATGGGGGCGGAGTCGGCCCCGGAAGAGGAGGAGTAGGGGTGTCACCGCGGCCAACTCTACCAAGACACCGCGGATGACAAAAAGGTAAGGCCCTTTTCGCTTCCAAGTTCGTGCCCAATAGCTTTACCTTCTATGGTGGTGCTATTGGGTGCAATCGCTGCCGGCTAGCGCAGGCCCGCCCCCTGTTTCGGCCCCCCGCCCCTCATTCCCTAAAGTATCACAGGCCTACGATACTTTAGAAAATGAGGCCCTCTGTGTTTGTCTTATGTGAACTCTTACCAGTGCCCATGAATCTCTCTTCCCCCCCTAGATGTTTAATAGGAAAGGCAAGTAGAAAAAAAGATTGTTAATGAATGTAGGAATTGCTAAATTGTGTCCTGTAGATATGGGAATGCAATTTATGATAGGCTTGAATATAAAAAAAGGAGAAATGTATGTGGATACAGAAAAATATTTGAATATAGTAATATTTATTTATTTAATTAGTTATTTTAGTTATTTAGGCATTTTATATACTGGCGTTCCAGTATAAGATCAAAATGGTTTACAAAATCATCTTTCATATTCTTGTTTAATAATCACATTCTGTGTAAGCATTCATAATCTAGGTCAAAATCACAGCCAATATATGTTTGTATTCATGTTCATACATATTCTTGGTCAACATGACAGTGGATTTATAGGCTTCATATTCATACATTTTCAAAGTCGGCATTACAGCAAATGCAGATTCTAATTCAACTACCTATACATTTTACATCAATCATTGCTTATTGTTCATTTCACTACCACTGTCTCCTGTATTGATGATGAGGTTTTCAGTATATTGGTGGTTTTTGTTAAATCATAAGTTTTTCTAAAGAGCCATGTTTTCAGTTCACATTTGGAATTATTTTTTTCTGTTATCTGGTGTAATGACTCTGGAGGGGAGTTCCACATCTTGGGGCCTGCTATGGAAAACATATGGTCCATTATTTGCATTAAATGTGTGTTCTGAGTAGAAGGCACCATTAGAAGTCCCTTGTTTTGTGATCTTAGGGTTCTCTGTGGTGTATATGGTTGAAGTGTCACTCATAATAAGCATGGGTCTGTATTGTTGATGATATTGAAAATTAGGGTTAATACTTTATAATGAATTCTGGATTGTACAGAAAACCAGTGCAGTGCCACCAGCAAGGGGGTGATGTGGTCAAATTTCCTTGTTCTTAGTAATAGTCTAGCAGAGGCATTTTGGAATAGCTGTAATGGTTTTAGTAAGCTTGAAGGAAGGCCTAGTAATAGGGAGTTGTAGTACTCTTAAATTTGAAAATATTATTGTTTGTAAGACAGTGCGGAAATCCTGTATTGTTAGTAGAGGATTCAGTCGTCAAAGGCTATCGGTGCCATTTTGAATACCGGCAGCCGACGGTGTGTGGAAAGTGGGTGTGTGGAAAGTGTCTAATCGCATCTCACTGTCTTCCAGTCTCACTCAAATGGCTTTTTTTGTATTACACCAAGCAGTCTGGACACCATGGAAGTTGTATCGTGCCGGACTGCTAGCCTCTCATCAGTGCTGGTCTTGTTTAGCAGGCAATGGCACGCTGTCTCACATGCTTTTTTATTGTCCCCTGGTATTTTCTTTTTGGACTCAAGTTTGGCACACTGTTTCTTTGATATTAGGCCTTTCTCAGCCTATTACCTTTTCTTTAATCATTTTAAAAGGAGCTGATCCTTCCCTTAATCTCCCTGCACCTTCTTGCAAACTCCTTGATTTTTTTCTTACTAATAGCCATCCATAATATTTTATCTAACTGGAAACACAGTGACTTGCTTTCAGAACATTTGTGGTGGAACTCTGTATGCCTCTACAGCAAATACGAACAATCTGTAGCTATTAAATATAATAGATTATCCTCTTGGAGCAGGGTGTGGAAACCGCTCAATGATTACATAGTCTTACAGCAATAGAATGAATGGTTTTCTATTTATGCTCTGTTTGTTTGGGGTTTCTATTTCCTTATTTTGTGTTTTTCAACCAATCATTTATGTAATTACCTCCTTTTCCTTTTCTTTTTCCTACCTTTTTTCTTTCTCTCTCTCTCTTTCTTCTTTTCTCTTCTCTTCCCTTTTCTCTATTTCGGCTTTTGTAATCCTATGCCCATTATTCTTATCTACTATAGTGCCTCTTTTTCTTTCCTTTTTTTTTCTCCTTTCTTTTATCACCATTGTTAAAATGAAGGCATTGTTTGTTTGTTTATTTTATGTCTCTTGCAGTGAATTCAACTATTATAGGCTCATGGTTTATATTACTGTCCAGGCTCCATTTGTTCATGTGTGTTTTTGTCTTTATTCAATAAACAAATCTAAACTAAAAAAAAAAACCCAAAAAAAACCCCTCTCTTCAAGTCCATCAAGTCCTAAGAACAAACAAAATTGCCATACTGGGTCAGACCAAGGATCCATCAAGCCCAGCATCCTGTTTCCAATAGTGGCCAATCCAGGCTACAAGTATCTGGCAATACCCAAAAACTAAGTATATCCCATGCTACTGATGCTAGTAATAGCAGTGGCTATTTTCTAAGTCAACTTGATTAATAGCAGGTAATGGACTTCTCCTCCAAGAACTTATCCAAACCTAAGGGCCAAGGCAGCCGAGTTCAAGTGAAGGCCCCAGACAGCCAATGTTGAAAGACTACACTCAAGGGGACAGCCTAAGGGCCAAGATAGCAGAATTCAAGGGAAGGTCCGGCAGTCCATGTTGAAAGAGTGCACTAAATGGGACAGCCTAAGGGCCAAGGCAGCAGGACCAAGACCAAAGAGCACAGCATCAAGGAAGGAAGCCCAGGAGAAGACACAGCAGCATGGAGGCAGCAGCAGCATGAGCTGAGATGAGAAGAGACACCAGGATCTGGAGCAGAAGATGAGACATGATGAGAAGAGGCAGCAGCTGGACCATGACTGGAAGCCCCATCAAGGAGGATAGAATATGGGAAGAGCATCGAGAAGGGCTTTAGAGTTAGGCTGATGGACAACAATGGCTGATAGTAGGCCATCCTTTCTGCATGCTAGCACAGGAACTCTGTAGTGGGGATGGGCCCAGCAGGATTCTTTCATCTAGCCAGCACAGGTACTCTGTATAGGGGCCCGCCTAGGATTGTTGGTACAACTCTTCTTATTTGGCATTCAATGCTACCACCTTTGGTCCTTTATGGCCCCTTGCTAAATCATGTCTTGCCACTTGGCTGGGGCATGTATTTTGGGGGCCTACCCCTCAGGCATATGTCAACAAAGGTCTGCTGCGGGGAGTGGACTCCAGTGATGTTGGAGAAGACTCAGATGGTTTCTCAGGCATTTTTTGCAGAATCTGCATCAGCACTTTTGTCATGTTATTGACTGCTGCAGCCAGCGTTGTAACATTCTGCTTGTTTGTGGCAGTCTGATTCACAGGATCTGGTTCTGCCTGTTGACAGCCCTCCTGAGGTACACTAGCTCTGCCCGTATGTATCAGAGGTGTATCCCGTGCCTCCTTTCTAGCTGGTCCAGCTGCATATGCATGAACTCCTCTGTTGGTGGCTGGGATGTCATTGGTGCTGGTGCCGTGCCTCGTGTCGATGCTGGTGGCAGTTCTAAGATGGTGGTGTGGAGTGCAGGACTTTGGGCCTCCAAATGTGGATTGACTGGGCTTCGGGGCTGCTCATGCCAAAGGCATAGTGCTTCTGGCTAGTGCTGTGGTGTGCTGGCTCGAGGTTGTGATGAACATATTGGCTCCCACTGAAGGCTCTGTTTTTCCATGAAGCCAGAGAGGTTGAGGGATATATTGGGTGGGCTGTATGAACCCAGGGATTGCAGCATGTGCAATGCTTCCTGAGCATGTGGCTGCTGCTGCTGCTGCTCCTCCTCCTCACTCACCTTGGTCTGGGCATCCATCAGGAAGGGCCAGTGCAAAAGGGTTGCTGTGCCTCTGGTCCCATGAGCTTGCTGGCTGGTCTTTGGGGCTTCTTGGCTGAGACAATAGCTTTGTGGGCAAGAGCTAAGGAAACTAAAATAAGATGTAAGTACCAATGGCAGCAAGAATCCTTTATTCATTTGGCATCAGAGGTGCACTTTGCTTCTTAAGCATTGTGAGCATCGTATGCCAAATGATGTTTACACTCTTTACAACTTACCCATTTACAAGTGAGGTGAACTTTTCAGCTGTGACTCGTGTGGTGTCCAACCACTCAGCGATACCCTCAAAGACATCCGGTTCCAGCTTTTGCATGAGGCACTCTTCCATTGGGGTAAGGATGATGGGACAAGGGGCTCTTCCTCCAGTCCACTGTATATATTTATTTCTGGCCGCCATCTTGACTTTCAACTGTACCTTGATATCCTGGTACCTATGGGCCACCTGTTCCCCACTCTGTTGGACTCCACTGTGTCTGGAGATGCCCTGGGTTATGTTGTGCAAGATCTGCCCCTTAGATGCCTTTGAGGTCTTGGCCACCCGGTTGCCATACAGCATGGTATAATGCTCCGGGCACTCTGCAATGACCATCTCATTATCCTGCACACTGAACTTGATAGCTTTGATGCAAGGACATCCTGCTGCCTTCCTTCCAGAAGGGGGTGCTACGTCTGCTTCTGGAGAGGTGTCTTCCCTTTCCTCACCCTCCCTCCCTCCCACTCCTTTCTCCCCTCCCTTCCCCCCACCTTCTGCCCTTGACCTGCCAACTCCCTTCCCCCCTAGCCTGCTGTCCTCCTCCCTCCATCCTTGCCTGCCTTATCCCCTTCCCCCTTCCTCCTCCCCCTCCCACCTCCTATCCCTTCCCTTCTGCCAATCTCTACTCCTGCCCCTGTTCCTACTCCTACTCCTCTTCCTAGCACTCCTGCCCTCGTCCTCTCATCTCATCATCTCCATCCTCCCTCTCTTCATGCCTCTCCATTCTCCCCATACCTCTCACACTCCTTTCTCCTCACTCCTCCTGACCACAAACACCACTCTTGCACACTTATCAACCAACACCACTCCTCCACTCACACCACTCCTCCACACTGCTCCAACACACTCTTCACTTGCACCACTCTTACTCACTCCTCCACTCTCACCACTCCTACTCACTCCTCCACCAGCACTCCTCCACTCTTCAACCAGCACTCCTCCACCCCAAAAGACAGACAAACTGGACTAACAAATAAAAACTTTCACTCCAACAAAGAAAACAGACCAAGGTAAAAGGAAACAGATACAACACATGACACTCATACTCTAACTATCAATCTCACCAATTCTCCTCCCTCTTTCTCCCACACCTGAAACATCCTCAAAGAGGCAGCTGCAGGAAGCCAGGATATATAAACTGAAAAAATAATGCAGAACAAACTAATTTATGCTAGCCACATAACATGGCGCAGCACAAGCTGATGCAACGTGCCGTGCGCTGATGCATTATTTACCTTTGCGATGAGGAAGCCTGCAAATTAGCCTAACCATGCCCTTTTTTTATTGTGGGATCTATTTTCACTATATTTATAGCTTTTTGATGAATCTATGTCTAAGTTTGTACTTGAGGCTATGGAGGTGAATTGACTTGCCAAAGGCCACAAGGAATGTCAGTGGAATCTGAATGCTGGCTTCCCTGGTTTGCAGCCTACAGTTCTAACCACTAAGCTACTTCTGCAAATTATTAAAATGTTATATGCTATGTTTGAATACCAAATGAAGACAGAAGGTGATAAGAGAGACCTAACCAGGAACAATGCTCATAAAATAGACTAAGAAAATGAGAATATTATTTCCTATCAGTGAGTAACAGAGAAAGAAAAGAGTGTTACAGAAGATGATTGTTTGTTAGAGTGTTATAATTTGGGAATTATGACACCATGGCATCCTGGATTCCAAAAATCAACCCTAGAATAAATAATCCTATTATTGTATTATTCTGTTGAAGAAGAGATAAAGAGTTACAATAGCTCAACAAAAAGAGCGATACAAGACTCAATGTTGTGCATTATTTTGCAGCAGATGACAGTGTGCCATCAGGAAGAGTATCACAAATACTAATGATTTTCTTAAACCATTTTCATAGAGAATTAGTGCTGTTGGATACAGCATAAAAATGAGAAAAAAACAAAAACAATCAGCAAAGTGCATTTCGCTAATGATGTGAAAGAAATACTATACCACAACAAACAAGAAGTGAAAGTTTGGTGCAGGAGCAATATGTTTCTGGCCATTGCAATAGAATCTAATAATAGTGATCTTTTTTATTTCATTTATATTGGATAAGTTTTGCTGACAAAACAGAAGACAGACAAAGTAAGCAATGTAGTATACCAGTAAGCAGATGGTGCTAGTGTGATCATGAAAGGGAGAATCCCAAATCACAGAAAAATATACTTAATTTTTTCCCTCTATCTCTGATGTGTTATGTGATGAAGAGAGAGATGAAACTGCCAGCAGGTAGAAAGAAAAACAGATATTGAAAGACAAAAACAATTTACTACTTTTACAATACCTCAATATAATTATACTGGTAAATAGGGATGAGTGCAATCAAAAATTTTGTTTTGGTTTGTTACAATCATTTTCAGTGTGTTTCTGGCAAAATTTTGTCTCGGAGGTTATATTTTTCATTTTTATTCGTTTCGGATAATAACACATTATAATAGTGTATGTTATTTTATTAAATGAATAAAAGAAAATGTTCAGGTTTTTTTATGGCCATTATCAATTTGTTTCAAATTTAACAAACCAAATTGAAAATGGCCTGTTTCAATGTGGGAAACACACTAGTTTAAAACAACTGCATGTCTCTACTGCCAATGCAGAAGCAGGGGCAACAGAAAATGAAATACCAAGTAGGTAGATAGATAGATATACTGTATAGATCAATATTTAGAAAAACTCAGAGGAATATGACAAATAGAGATTAGCACACTAAACAGTATGGTGGCAGGTGAGTCTCCACACTCCAGCCAATATAATAGGCCAGTGATTCCAAAATCTGTCATGAAGGTGCCCCCAGCCAAGTTGGTTTTCAAGATATCAATAATGAATATGCATGAAATAAATTTGCATTCAATAGAAACATGCAAGTACAGTAAATCTATCTCATGCGTACTCATTCCAGGTATCCTGAAATTGGACTGGCTCGGAGTTCTCCAGGATGCATTTGGGAATTATATAGTTGTTCCCAAACTTGTCTTATAATCTTCTTTTATATTATGACAAGAATTGTATTCTTGCAAAAACAGGAAACATGCCCTTACTCTCGATTCAAACCCCGTTGACCAAATATGAGAAAGGCAGACACGCTGGCAGCCCTCATAATGAAAATCAATGGCAGGGCCTTCTTGCCCACATGCTCAGTGGCCAGGAAAAGAAAAGGTCACAATTCCTTTGTATTTGATGTAGCACCAATGCTACCTGCTTCAGGAAACAGATATCCTTCTCTTTCATGTAGCTAGTCTCTCATGAAGACTCAGGGGATGTCATAAATCTGACGGAATAGACAATTTTGTTCATTAGAGCTTGCAGAGATAGAAACATAGAAATGCCTCATTCTACTAGGTACAGCATATACATCAAGGGAAAGGCCATATTGTTTAGAAAGATGAGGGGAAAAAAAGGTAGTAACATACATATACATAGTAATGACAGCAGAAAAAGACCAAAATGGTCCATCCAGTCTGCCCGGATGGCTCCCGGATCCCCCGCTGGACCACCAGGGAGTTTTTTTAAGTCTTGGGGGGGTCAGGAGGGTGGGGGGGGGGGTTGTAGTTAATTTAATTTTAGGCAGGACAAATAAGAATTAACATATAAACGTATCAGGGGCCCCTCTTGCCGAATGCAACATATCTGACCCCCGATGAATACGAATCCCGAATGCAACGTATGGCGTCCCTCTGCACATCCCTATCTACTGCTATTACCAGCAACGGTAACATGAAATAGACTTAGTTTTTGAGTACTTGCCAGGTTCTTATGGCCTGGATTGGCCACTGTTGGAAACAGGATGCTGGGCTTGATAGACCCTTGGTCTGACCCAGTATGGCATGTTCTCAGGTTCTTAATCAAGTTTACTTAGGGAATAGCCACTGCTATTAATTGCATCAGTAGCATGGGATCTTCTTAGTGTTTGGGTAATTGCCAGGTTCTTGTGGCCTGGTTTGGCCTCTGTTGGAAACAGGATGCTAGGCTTGATGGACCCTTGGTCTGACCCAGCTTGGCAATTTCTTATGTTCTTATGCAAGTGCTCATGAATAGCTGCTATTTTTCAAAGTGGATTTATGCATGTAAGTCTGCTTTGAAAATTATGGCTGAAGTCCATGTGTATATCATGCATGCAGACTTTAGTCCTAAGTGCTATGTTATAAAATAGGCTCTGTTCATGTAAGTTCAGTTTTATCCATGTAAATATTATGTGCATAGCAAACAAAACAATTGAAATGACTGCACATCCCTATTGACTAAAGACCAGAGTTCTTTTGGAACTTGTTAAGCTTGCATTCTCAGTCTGTTCAATAGGTGCTGCTTCCTTTTTTTTATTATTTTATGTTTATTAAATTTCCAAATAAAAATACAAGAATACTCTTAATAAGAAAAGCACCAGCCTAATGATTATTTCACAATACATTAAATTAAGAGGAAATCAATGGTACAAAAGTGCACAATAAGTGGGGGACAGAACAGCCAAAAATTAGGAAATCTGCATCAAAAGAAATTTAAAAAGGTACCTTGTGATAGGCAACTATTTATTTTTAAAGATAATTAAGCCTCAGACTCAGGATAGCCCCTAAATTTTCATACCCTAAAGGTAGTATTTAAGCTGATAAGGCTCAGACATTTGAAGTGATACTCAGGGAAAAACATTGCTCCAAACTGCAATACCCTAAGTCTTAATAACAGGAATTATTTCTATCTTCTCTGCATTGCCACAGAAACAATTGGAAAATTCCCAATTTTTCATCCCAAAAAACATTTCTTCTCTATGGGGGTCATTTATCAAAATGTGAAAAGGCGTTTTTGCATGTGTTAAGGGCTTATTGCATGCGATAACACCATATTGTATGGTGTGATGCAAAATTCAGAAAATAGGAGGAGTTGGGGGCAGAGAGAGCCTGTCTGTGATGAGCTATTGTGCAACTGTAATGCTGATTTTTAACAACACCTCTTTGAATTGTGTTAGCAGTAAGGTTTCATCACCTTTTGCAATGTCTCCTGTAAGGCCTATTTGAGGTGAATTAGAGAAGAGAAGAGAGAGAGAGAGAGAGAGAGAGAGAGAGAGAGAGAGAGAGAGAGAGAGAGAGAGCACCTGACCATGATGTCATCCCCATAGGTAGGTATTTGTATCCCTATGGTAGGCCCACCTAGTAACTCGAGGTGGGGTTTAGGTACGAGTGTAGGGGGTTAGGGGCCACTTTGACATTCTATGTGACACATACGAACAGAACAGTGGTCTCTTGTTAAGACTTGATGACCTTTGGAGTGAGGAAACTCACTCCAAGATGAGATTTGTGCAATGTTCTCTCAACCTAGCTTGATGTTACCCAAGTAGAGAGTCCATCAAGCTAAAATTGTCAGCTCAGTGTGCTGCAGCAGTCAAAAAAAGCAAACAGAATGTTAGGAATTATTAGGAAGGGAATGGTTAATAAAACAGAAAATGTCATAATGCCTCTATATCGCTCCATGGTGAGACCACACCTTTACTCTGTACAATTCTGGTCGCCACATCTCAAAAAGATATAGTTGCGATGGAGAAGGTACAGAAAAGGGCGACCAAAATGATAAAGGGGATGGAACAGCTCCCCTATGAGGAAAGGCTGAAGAGGTTAGGGCTGTTCAGTTTGGAGAAGAGATGGCTGAGGGGGAATACGATAGAGGTCTTTAAGATCATGAGAGGTCTTAAACGAGTAGATGTGACTCGGTTATTTACACTTTCGAATAATAGAAGGACTAGGGGGCATTCCATGAAGTTAGCAAGTAGCACATTTAAGACTAATCGGAGAAAATTATTTTTCACTCAACGCACAATAAAGCTCTGGAATTTGTTGCCAGAGGATGTGGTTAGTGCAGTTAGTGAAGCTGGGTTCAAATAAGGTTTGGATAAGTTCTTGGAGGAGAAGTCCATTAATGGCTATTAATCAATTTTACTTAGGGAATAGCCACTGCTAGGGGTGTGCATTCATTTTGAACTTAAATGGAAAACGCAACTTATTTTTTTTTTTAACTTAAAAAAATGATGAGGCGTAAACGATCGGATTTCCAACTTATTCAACATAGCTATGTTGAATACGTTGGAAATCGCGATTGTTGATCTAAATAAAAATTTAAACCCCTCACCCTCCTTAACCCCCCCCCCCCAAGACTTACCAAAACTCCCCAAGCTGGCCAAAAGTTCCGTGAGGGTCCGGGAGCGGATGCATGGGGAATCACGTGACGTCCGCGTCACTCCGACGTGACGCCGACGTCACGTGGTCCATCGCGGTTCCGCTCCCGGACCCCTCGTTGGACCCAAACGGCACTTTTGGCCAGCTTGGGGGGCCTCCTGACCCCCCCAAGCTGGCCAAAAGTGCCTTTTGGGCCCAACGAGGGGTCCCGGAGCGAACCCGAGGGGAATCACGTGACGCCGCGTCACTCCGACGTGACGCTGACGTCACGTGCTCCTTGCAAAGGAGTTCAGGAATGGCGTCCTGACCCCGCTGGACCACCAGGGAGTTTTGGTAAGTCTTGGGGGGGGGGATTAAGGCGGGTGAGGGGTTTAAATTTTTATTTGCACATATGGACATAGACTCAACTTATGGAATTCTCCATATGTCCATATTGACCGCAAATGGGACCCCCTTTCGACTTATGGACTTATGAACTTAAACTTTTGGTCTGCACATCCCTAGCCACTGCTATTAATTGCATCAGTAGCATGGGATCTTCTTAGTGTTTGGATAATTGCCAGGTTCTTGTGGCCTGGTTTGGCCTCTGTTGGAAACAGGATGCTAGGCTTGATGGACCCTTGGTCTGACCCAGCATGGCAATTTCTTATGTTCTTAAGGGGCCCGACAGGATTGCTCATCATGGGTTTGGCAGGAAAGAAAGACAAGTTTTCCCTTCTGTTTGACCATAATATAAATGCTAACAGAAAGCAAAAGAGATAACACACTGAAGAGATCTATTGCAGTAACTTAGAGAGCATCCACCATCTTGCTCCAACCCATATGTTGCTTTAATGTAAAGACTCTCTCCCCCTACAGGAGTTATAAATATTGCCTGTGAAGTATCCCTAGTTCCAGCTGGCCCAAAAAGCAGAAGCATGGTCTGGGAAGCAATTTCAGATCTTTGCCATTTTATCAGTCTGTGATAGTGATCTTTTTATATTAATTCTATTCCTAGTGATAGCAGTTACTGATCGCAAAATGTGAATGTGAAGGGATACCATGTCTCATACTGAATTGCCTTTGCTTGTTAGAAGGGTTTAAACATTGTATATGCACAGAAAGCTTTACACCTCATATATTAATTCTGATCCATAACCTTTAATTTAAATTATGATCACAATGGTTATTGTGGGTCCAAATCTCTAGCCTGTCTGATTATGAATCCATGATTATATATCCCAGAAGTTGTTCATAAAATGAAACTGAAGATTAAGAAAACTGCAGCAAAGCTGCTTTAGCTTCCATAAACTTTTACTTTAAGGGTTAAGGCTTCCTCTTTACTTCATTGGTTTTTGAAAGTGAATTTTCTGATCCGATCTGCACCCTTTACAAGAAAGGTCTCCCTTTAACTACACACAGTACTCTTATTAAAACCTTTACTTTGTTTATTCCATCCTCTTCTGCTAGAATGAATTCATGTTTTCTGGGTCAGGAAGACTTCTAGCTGCACTTGGGAATGGTTTGTGTGGGTGTGTGTGTGTGTGTGTGTGTGTGTGGTGTGTGTGTGTGTGTGTAAGCATTCAATCGCATACAGTATTTAAAACTTTAGAGCTGTAGAGTAAAAATGTCTTCTGTGAGCATGAAATGTATTCTTCATGCAAGCCATGAAATGTATTCTTCATGCAAGCCAATGGGATGTGAGCCTGGAGAAGTGCTGCAGTCTTTTACCAGCTTTTCATGCTACATTAATGTAACCACTGAAATTGTAAATGGCCAGATTAGTTTGAATACTTATGCTGAAGGTTTAAAATAAATAGCAATTTTCAACCAATTATTGTTTTAAGTTTCTTTTTGAAATAGTTATTATAGTCAATAGCTTTCTTTTGGATGGGAGAAACTCTTCTAGTGTCTTGGCCAGCTGACAGAGGGTAGTGCTGTAGAAGGCAATAAAGCACGAGACCCAGAAATAAAAATGCAGATGAACTTTTTAGGATAAGACAGCGACTGACCCTTGATGTTAATTCCTACAGTAATTCCACACATTTCCTGCAGATTACAAGGAGCTCAGTAACATTTTTTTCTGTGTTCATGAATGAGAAAATTGAGACATTTTGCATTAAAAAAATCCTTACTGTACACAATCTGTGCTCTGCCCGCAAAGCAAAATTATTTAATGTTTTGCGAGAAGACATATACCATTGATTTTCCAGATAGATTTAACTTTGAAAAAGTTATTAGTCAATTAATTATTGACAATGGATGTTTCTGATTAAATGTAGGGACTTTGAAAGCTCAGTGAAAGAAAAGGCTGTAAATGAAAAAAAAAAAATCTTGCCTGTACAGGGATTTTTACCTCAAAGAGCACATAATAAAATAATAATTAAAATATATACCATTCTATATCATATATACTTCTAATGCATTTTGTACAATAAAGTCCATGTCTGGTTTAACCTTGAGATAGAATATTTTCTTTCCCTCCCTCCTGTCAATTGATCTTTGATGCATATGGTGTCTTCACTTAAAATAACTATGGGGGCAGATGTAATAAAAAATGTTAGTGTGGGGTTTGTTTTACTTATGAGGGAAAAAACCCACAGTACTGTGGGACGCAGTAAATTAATGGGCTGCAAATCGACCAGTAGTTTTAAAAAAAGTTTCCTAAATGAAAAAAAGCACACGAAAAATGTGAATTAACCTGAAAACGCTCACTAATTCAAAAAGTGCTTTAAAAACAGCAGGTGCGGGGGAGGTGCTTGAAGTTAGGATTGTGATCAAAATGGCCTTGTATGTGAGCTTAGCATTCTGACATGGGCAAAATCTTGCATGCAAGGCCATATGGGTAAGGCATGCCAAATGGAATCAAAGGGGTAAGTTTTCCCTTGGGCAGGCACCTACAGCCAAACAATATGTGCTTTGGTGCTCTGCAATCTATCTTGGGCACAAAATGGAATTCTATTAGTTGATGAAATATTGCAAGATCACACTACAAACATCAGGTATTGAATTGGACTTGTTGCCCATGGTATTGAGGCTTATGCTGGAAAACTAGGGAAGTTGTTTGCCTTGGTTGTTGTCACTATACAGAGCAAGAAGGTCACCCAGAACCACATGTGCTCCATGACCAGCAGCATAGTATTCACACTTAGGGATGTGTGAAGCCTGAAACCTGTTGGTTCAGGCTTCGTTTTTGGCCCGCCGCAGGAAATTTTGTATTTCCCGCGCTTTGGGCCTTTAAAATTCGTTTTTTCGTTAGCGCACACTAACCACATTAGTGCACACTAAACCTGAAAACAATTTTTTGGGGGTTTCGGGCTCCCCGAACCAGGACGAATGCACATCCCTATTCACATGTCATGTCTTACACAGATTGAAAACTTTCCTTAGAGTCCTGACCCATGGGCATTGCCTCCTGAGGGTGACAGCAGGCCTATTCCATGACTATCACCATTAGCAGGTCAATAGGTCAATAAGGCATTGAAGGAGGATCTAGCTATTTGGCAGGTCATCCAGGCCAATTTTAATGGTATCTCTGCATGGCTACCTCCCTAATCAGCAACTAGGGCTTTCAGCTCTAATCTGATGCCTGCAGTGGCATAGGTTTCAAAGTATATTTCTGGGTGGAATGTGTAATCATTTAATGTAGCTGTGGGCTTTGTTATTCCAGCTTCGAATTATGCAGTTTTATTTGTGAGTGATGTTGGCAAAAGATGTGAAAAGGGTTGAGTGAGTGGGATGCCAGATAGTCCCAGATGTCCAGGTTATAAATAGAAGGGGAAATTTCTGCAGTATTTCATTGCAAACTAAAACTAATAAGAATCCCATCTATGTGATTTATGAATCAAATCTATAGTATCTTCTTTTTACAGACCATTATGGGATGACAAGTTCCAAAAACCCCCAGGAGAAATATTGTTGAGATTAAAAAATATATCTGTGCCCATTTCTACATATCATACACTTAAAAATATTAAGTATGGATTTCAGAATTAATATTCATAATATACTCTAAAATAAAATGTTTAAAGCTCCATGATGTTATTTGTTTCATTGTATTTAGCTGAAAAGAACCATCATTGCATTTGTCATGATTATTATAAGAAAATGTGTTGCAGAATGAAATTGCTATCCTGCTGTACACAAAGCAACAGGCACTGTAGAACCAGGGAGACACTTGTTCCTCTACTCTGAGTCACCATTACAGCTGTTCTCAGAAATGCAGTTTTTTAGTATATTTCAAACACATTTGTAATGTGCACTGCTGTGCACAGCAGATCAAGAGCAGTTAATTCATGTTCCTTTTGTCCTTGTGGGAGGTCATTTAAAAAAATATGACGCAAGCCATGACTAGATAAGAGCGCACCTTCTAGAATGTTTTGTAAGGAACATTCTTTTTATATCAGATCTAAAGGAGAAAGCTTTTTTCCTCCCCTTTTGATGTTAATTGAATAAACTTTAAAACATATTTGTAAATGCAGAAACAGTATGGTGCATATCTGTGACCTTCACAGATAACTTGGTAATTACTACAGTCCTCACAACATACCATAAATGGGTGCCAGACTAAAGAAATTTAGTTAAACAAATAATATTCCTTAAAAAATGAGTATTACTCATTTTGAAAAGATTACTCTGTAACTTTACCATTCCATCTAGTAGACTGAAGGGCAGATTTTAATACCTATGTGCGGGCTTAGATTTGTGCGCGCAACCCGGTGTGCACAAATCTTCGTCCGAGTCTATAACATGTGCGCGCCGCCCCTAGGGGAACCCTGATGGCTTTCCCTGTTCTCTCCAAGGCCGCTCCGAAATTCAGACGGAACTTTCCTTTCGCCCCTCCCCACCTTCCCCTCCCTTCCCCTACCTAACCTGCCCACCAGCCCTACCTAACCCCCCTTACCTTTGTTTTGCAAGTTGTGCCTGCCTCTGGCCACGCGCAAGCCCCGCTCCTTTTTTCAAGCCCCGAGACATACGTGCGTCCTGGGGATTGCGCGCATCACCAGGCCTATGCAAAATAGGCGCGCGTAACCCCCCTATGCTCATAAATCCAGCTGGATTTAAGTGCGTAGGGCTTTTAAAATCTGCCCCATATGTAATTACCTCTGGGCTATGTTGATCCTTAAAGCTGTTTTTCTTTTTGCAGGTTTAATATTTATTTATTAAAATTAATAGCCCATATATTAGATTATAGTTCTCAGTGGCTTTCATTTGTTACATACATTACCAAAGTTATATATAGCAAGAAATAATTAAAACATTAGCAAGACACTAAAATGAAAAACAAAAACCAAGAATCAAATGCTGGAAATAGACTCATATTAATTTTGAAATGCCAACATGAAAAGATGGGTTTTCAAGTCTTTCTTAAAGGATTTATGTGATGACACTGTTCTGATATGTAAAGTTTGGCCAGCTGTGGGACAGCCCATGACTGGCCACACTCATCCCCAGATGCCACAACATGTTCAGTGGCAGGAATGCTGCCATGTTCCTTCCTCCCTTGCTCTCCCTAGGCATGTACATATGACGTGCTCTAGATCTTAAAGACCCCATGAGAAGAACTGAGGCTTGGTGCCAAAAGATTACATCAGCACAGGCTGGGGATATAAATCCCAACTGTGCTTCCAGCTGGTGACCTTAGAAACAGGTCCCCCTGCCTTGCATTGCATTTTGCTCATCTCATCCTGTCTTGCCTCTTTCCAGCCTGCCTTGTGTTATTCTAGCCTGGCTTGCCTTTTCCCTGCCTTACCCTGCCAGCAACCTGCCTTCTCCTTGCCCCACTCAGCTCTCTCATCAGACTGTTCATCCAAGCCTTGATCATTACCTGTAACCGAATATTGCATGATCTCTGCCTGCCCCAACCATTGCCTGGAATCTGATATTGCCTCATCTCTGCTTGCTCCGACCATTGCCTGGACTTCCTTACTCCTTGTCTGCCATCTGCCCCGACCACTGCTTGTCTACTGACTTTGCCTATTTGATCTATATGAAACATAAGAACATGCCATACTGGATCACACCAAGGGTCCATCAAGCCCAGCATCCTGTCTTCAACAGTGGTCAATCCAGTCTATAAGAACCTGGAAAGTTCCCCAAACTAAGTCTATCCCATGTTACTGTTGCTAGTAATAGAGTGGCTATTTTCTAAGTCAACTTAATTAATAGCACCTAAGTCCTGCCAGCCTCAGAACCCAAAGGCTCAGCCTGCTGGGGAAGAAGCTGGTACAGGTGTAGCTCAGTTCTGATCCCTGAGAGACCGCCTCCTGTTGGTGAGGGCTCAGCTGGGTCACCAGTTGAGTAGCATCAATCTCAACACAGCACAAGGGCTCACACACTGTGACAGGATGGACTCAGTTAGATCATTTGGAAGACATGGACCAGCCACTGAAAAAGCTGTTTCTGGTGACTTCTAGTTGTGTCAGCTTTTGAGCTGGAGCTTCCAGTAAATTTTTATTTGCTGAGGGTAATTGTTGAGATGGTTTATAAAGGGAAAGAGTTGAGTCAAGCCAGATGGACTATTCATTATTCAAGAGATTATGTACATTAGATTCAGTACTTTGAACTGTGACCACTCAGATTGGTAACCAATGTAACTTCATAAGAATCAGTATGATATGATCACTGACTTTTATTCCATTTAGTATCCTCGCAGCAGAGTTTTGAATAATCTGTAATATTCCTGCTTTGGCTATAGTTGAAACTTCATTATGTCCTCACAGGGGTCACATGACAGGCCATAATCATTAATATTGTATAGGTTCTCAATCTCAGGCAAAAGGTCAAGAGACCTTCTTCAGATTAAAGTTCAGGTCCTACACTTGAAACTTAGCCAAAAGGCCAAGAAGCAATTTTCGGTCTTTGAAGTTGCTTTTAAACTTTACCAAATAAATTATGTTCTCCATTGCAGCTTCATAGTATAGGCCTCATTTACTAAAGGTATTGCCAATAGACACAACATTCGAAAAAAACTTTTGTCCATTAGATCCTATGGTTGCTGCAATTTGACAATATTCTGTTTCTGTAGTATTGTTAATTAATGACTGAATAATTAAATACACTTGAAAGAATACTTTTCTTTATTATTATCAATATGCATTTTGCATGTACATTATGCAAATCAAAGGAAAATAAATGTTTGTTGACCACCTTAATGAAAAAGTAACCTATTTTATCCACCAAATTCACGTAATGAGTCCTGAAATGGGGGAAATTCCATACACAAGGAAAAACAAATAAGGAATAAAAAATAGAGCTCGATACTCAAAAGCCATTTAGATAGGTAAGTCGGTGTTCTAAAGGTGAATGGAAGGTGTTTCTGGGTGGCTGTATTATATATTAATGACAGTCTAATACCTTACCCCATATTGAAGGTTAGCATAACCATTTAATCACCCTTGATAAATAGTAACTTTCAAAAATTGAACAGGGTAAAAATAAAACAGTTTCTTTATATTTTACCAAACATTTACATGATAATTTAATGAAGAAATCAGCACACAATTCAAGGAATTGACTCTTCATTTGAAGAAAAGTCTTTACCCTGAACTGAGTTACATGAGAAATATCAGGAAAAATATTTATTTATTGCCTCAAAAAGCAAAATCATTGTTTGAAGCCTTTCAGCCCCAAGCCCTTGTTGGTTTCTCAGGCCAGCATCAGGAGAAAGGTAGCTTGGGTGGTGATCTCATCATTAGATTACACCAAGAATGCTTTAAATTCCTAGTTATCAGAATTCAGGATGATATCCATTCCCCCTTTTTCCATATTCTCATTTCTAGAGCCTCTAGAAATATACAACAAAAGTTCAGAAGGAAATTTTAAACTCTTCAATAATAGTTTATTAAATAGGTCTTGAGCTGATAATAGTCTGGTCTTGAGGAATATTGAACAATTTCAAATTTCTATTCCTTGTAGCTAGCATTCTCCAATTGCTCAATTTTGTTATGGAACATTAAATTATCCTTGATTTCAGCTATGTTGAAAGATTCTAATACTGATATCACCAATGTATTTTTATGCTCTCTGAACCACTTATTCTGACTCTCAAGCTAGTGCACTGATTCATTAGTAAACACACAAAAATGAGAAATAATATTGGCAAGCACATCTTCCATCCATGCTACCACATACTAGATCTGCTCCTGTATAATGTTTTTGTATATCCTTGAGGTTCCTCACCTGTTTCTGATATAAGTCCTACAAAAGGGAGATAATTTCTGGCACTGGAGCTCCCCTAGAGCTTATTGATGTTCCAGGTTTTCTATGAGGCCTTCTTCTGAGAGAGTAACTTAGCTAAAGTCTGTCTTCTGTACTCTCCCTTTATCTGAGCTGCAAGAATGAATGCCTGTGCTCTTCTGTCACCTCATCTCCTATAGCACCTATATCCTCACCACTTCAGTTAAGCAGAGACACCAGGGTTGCAATGGAAGTAGACGAGAAGTTGAGTTGTAATGAAGAGATCTATCCCAGGAGTTCAGAGTAAATTTGCACTCAATGTCATCTGTCCACAGATACATCTGCTATGTCTTTCCACTGGATCCAGACTAGAATTGTGCTAATACACAAAGGCCTAGATTCATCAATAATGCATTGATTATAAAAAAGGGGCATGTTGAGGTCGGGTGACGTCACCGGGAGACATGGCAGCTTGACTAGGGAGCTCCCGGGCTTTCTGAGCAACGATCTGAGCGCATCCCGCCCCGGCACTCATCCCTTGCGGTGATAAAGATTGGAGACCCCACAGTAACTGAACCCGCATATGTCGACTCGGAAAAAAGGCACGGATCTCAGCCGCTTCTCCTATATTAAGGAGGGAGTAGCGGCGGGTGCAGACGCGGCCTTGCAGAACATGGCGGATGAAGAGGAAACGACTGGGACGTCGGATAACCCTGTGCAATTGGATTCCGTCCCCACGCGCAGCGAATTTCGCCAATGGTTTATGGATCTCAGGGCGGACATGAAGGCCAATAAAAAGGAGATGTTGGAAAAATTTACGGAATTCAGAGAGGAGATGGCCGATATCGGACGCAGAGTGGACGAATGTGACGTGCGGATAGAGGCCCAGGATGACAAAATTCGAAATCTCCAGACGCAAAGCGCTAACCATACCTCTGTTGCTGAAGAGCTTTGCCTCAAATTGGAGGACTTGGAAAACAGGAATCGTAGGTGCAACCTGAGATTCCGCGGAGTTCCCGAAACTGAGGCTTACCAAGATTGTCACGCGGTGGTAAAATCAATCAGTCGGGTCCTTCTCTCAAAAATGGCCGACGGTCCTCAACCCGCGATTGCCCCAGAGATCGAACTTGAACGGGCGCATCGAACTCTAGGGCCGAGACAAGGCAACCTCCCGAGAGACATCATCGCCTGTTACTTGCGGTTCCCGGTGAAGGAGAAGATCTTGCAAGTAGCTAGGCAAAAGCGGGCTTGGGACTGGGAGACACATTCGATTGCTGTGTTTACCGACCTCTCTCCGGGAACCCTCAGGCGCCGACAGGAATACAGGGCGATCACTTCCTTGCTTCGACAAGAAGACCTTAGATATAGATGGCTTTATCCAACTGGGATGTCTATTACAATCAAAGGTGCTACCTCTAAAGCTACCTCGCCGGAGGAGGCGGCGGCCATCTTGCGGGCCGCAGGATTTACAGTACAGCACACCGCTCCAGCGACGCAGAAGGAACGTCGTGAATACCCCCGTTGGCAGCGAGTGGAGAAAGGCGGTCGCCGGCTCCGGAGGCAATCTGATACACCACAGCAGCCTTCGATAGAAGAGCAGGGCTGAGACTCTGTCCCCTATGGGCACTTTACACGGCCGAGAGTCCGGTCAGAGGTCTGGTTAATATCCTAAGATGGAGGTGTATGCCGTGGCATTGGATATTGACTTTTGACTGTTACTACTTGAGTTTGTATTTTTGTAGCATTTCTTTCTGTGGGTGTGCGGATGCGAGTTAAATGTTTGGGATGAGTGTTGGGGTGGGGGGTGGGGGAGTTTGAGAGAGGCCTCGGGGGTCTACGGGGGCTGTTCATTGAACCCAGTAGCACACCGACCATGCCTGTGATGCAGGCAGGCCATAGTGGTATAGCAATTGAATACGGGGGGGGGGGGGGGAGGGGGGAAGGTGAGGGGAAAGGGAATACCGGGCAATTACGCAGGGAGAAAGGGAGCGGTCTTAGGAATAGAGATTGTTGGGGCGCTGGGTGCCATGGGCTTAGCCTGCACTATGGGATGGGTCCATTTCGGGAGTATGTGTCCCCACGGTTGTCTGTGACCAGGTTCGTAGGAGCAAAGGGGGGCGGCTCGACTTGGGGAGCTTGGGGTGTCTACCCTATACGCGATGAGGTATCTTTGGCGCTAGGATTTTTTCCATATATATATTAGTTAGATGGGATGGCTGTACAGATCTTCTCTCTGAATGTAAAGGGCATTAATATCCCCCGGAAGCGCCAGCTGCTACGGCAAGATAGGGGCTTTCAGGCAGCAGACATTATATGCCTGCAAGAGACACACTTAACGCGCAGATATGAACATGTGCTGGCCTGGCCAGACTTGGCGCACAGGTTTTTCTCTGCGGCACACAAGCACTGTAAATATGCCGGCGTATGTATCTTATTCAAACGGGGCTTGGATATACATATCCATAAACATATCGAAGATGACAGTGGCAGATACCTTTTGGTTAAATTTGCTTTGAAGGGGGAAGTATATACCCTAGTAAATCTCTATGCCCCGAACATTGACCAACGTAGTTATTTTGCTAGGGTTAATCAATTATTGCAAGATGAAGGGGATGGAAAACTGATCTTAGTGGGGGATTTCAATGTGACGTTGGAACCTCGGTTAGATAATTCGGGTGGTAGTAGTAGCGGGACGGGACCTGCCAGGCGGGGATTACGTTCCCTCATGAAGACGTGGCACCTTGTGGATATTTGGCGCCATAGACATTCACATAGCCGAAATTACACATTTTATTCTACTGCCCATCAGTCCTATACTAGGATAGACTATTTCCTGATAGACGGGATGCTGGCTGATAGGGTCCCATTATCTGATATAGGGAACATAGAGTGGTCGGACCACGCTCCGGTGATGCTTTCAGTGGACCTCTCTTGGGGAGATAGGGGCTACCGCCAGTGGAAAATGAATGATTCCTTGATCCTTGACGAAGCATTCTGCGCTACCTTGCAGGAAAGGATCGAGGAATATTTGCACCTTAATGTTGGGCAACCGTCAGTAATATGGGACTGCTTAAAAGCTGTCGTGAGGGGGCACTTGATTTCAAGGGGCTCCTTCTGTAAGAAACTTCGTCAACAGGAGAAACAACAAGTGATTAACGAAATAGCTGCTTTATCAGTGACCCACAAAAATACGCTTTCTAAGTTAGTGTATGCCAAATTGCAGAGGGCTAGGGATAGACTTCAGAGAATGGCTGATGCGGAGCTGGCTGCCCGGGCTACTCTCATCTCTCAGGAGAAATTTGAATGGGGTGATAGATCTGGGCGCCTCTTGGCCAGATACCTGAAACAGCGTATGTTACAAAATCAGATTTTGGGAATAGAGGGCCCAGAGGGCCATATGATCACCTCCCCTCCGGATATTAGACAGCGCTTCCAACAATTCTATGGCACGTTGTATGCAGAGCAGCAGGGGATCACAGAAACCCAAATTGACAGGTACCTGGAGGGGATCTCGCTACCCACACTTACTAGCGAGGACAGGGGCTTCTTGGATGGCGAGATCTCGCTTTTGGAGATCCACTCCGCTATTAAGGACCTCAAAGCGAACAAGGCCCCGGGTTTAGACGGCTTCACCCCACAATTCTATAAGAAACTGATGTCAGTCGTAGCTCCCCCATTACAAGACCTGTTTAATTCCCTGAGGGAGGGTCACTCACTGGGCCCCGGGGCGAATGTAGCAGGAATCACCATTTTGGGAAAGCCGGGTCGGGACGTCAGGAAATGTGGCTCATATAGGCCTATTTCTCTCATTAATGTCGATTTGAAAATTATGGCCAAAATACTAGCAACCCGTCTAAATAGAATCATAGCCCGTTTGATCCACTCAGATCAGGCGGGGTTCATACCAGGCCGAATGGCTGCTGACAATATTAGGAAAATTATTGGTTTGGTGGAGAGAGCTAACTTGGTGGACCTACCGACTGTGTTACTATCAGTGGATGCGGAAAAAGCATTCGACATGGTTCATTGGAGGTTTTTGTTCCGGACCATGGAAGGCATGAATATCGGCCCTTATTTCTTGACATGGTTAAAGCAGCTATATACAGATCCTCAGGCTAGGGTCAAGGTTAACGGGACTTACTCTGATCCTTTCCAAATTCAAAGGGGAACAAGGCAGGGGTGTCCCCTCTCTCCACTACTCTTCGCGCTATATTTAGAACCCTTGGCGATCAGGGTCCGACAAAGTGGGGGTATTCGAGGGGTTCCAGTGGGGGGGCGGGAATACAAGATGTCTATGTTCGCTGACGACGTCCTGTTTACATTGACGCAGCCCGCTGACTCCCTCTCGGAGGTCCTTACTACCTTACTGGACTTTGGGAAGGTGTCTGGTTTCACGCTGAATGCGGAGAAATCGGAGATTTTAAATGTCAATGTCCCGGAGTGTGAACTCCCCCGATTGAAGTCATCACTCCCTTTTAAATGGGCCTCCAAGAAACTGAAGTACTTGGGGGTCTTCATTACCAGTAATATTGGGGATCTCTTTCGGCTGAATTATCCCCCACTCATACAGAGAATTTTAAAGATCTTGACAGGTGGGACGGGCTTTATCTCTCCTGGTTTGGCAGAATTTCTGCTATCAAAATGAATGTATTGCCTCGTTTGGGCTACTTATTTCAAGCTTTGCCCATCCACATCCCCGCTGCTATGCTCAAGCTATGGCAAAGGCGGATATTCTCCTACATCTGGAGGCGGCGGCCACCCCGAATAGCACGAGCGGTTATGTACCGACCCAAGCTGAGGGGTGGGTTGGGGGTCCCTAATTTGACCTGGTATATGGTGGCAGCTCAGCTCAGGGCCCTTTTCGACTGTCACAGGAAAAAGGACTCCAAACAATGGGTAGATATAGAACAAGCATGGTTGGGCAAAACGCCGCTCCGATCATTGATATGGCAGCCCAAAGCAACTTGGAATCGGTCCCTATCTATGGCAACGGCCACTAGCAACACATTGCGGCTTTGGGATAAGTGGAAAGAGACCTTGGTAGGGGCCCGCAGCTATTTTTACAGTTCCGAGGTGTCTAGTAACACCCGGTTCCCTGCGGGGAGTCAATCTCGGACCCTCCAGCGTTGGACGGAGAAAGGGCTTAGATATATGGCACAACTGTGGGATGGTAGGAAGGTGACAGACTTCAAAGTTCTCCAGGATGTATATCATCTCCCAGAATCTGACATTTTTCTTTATTTACAGATACGCCACTTTGTGCAAGTGGACAGGATAGATTTAGATCTCGCAAAGGGAAAGACTCAAATAGAGCACTGGTGTGACCAGGCGGACACTTTGAAGGGGGCAATTTCACAAGTCTATAGTTACTTGAATAGGGACCCCAAAGAAAAGGCTGCCTTTATGAGGGCATGGGAGACGGATCTGGGCGCACCCTTATCGGAGGAAGCTTGGGACTCGGTTTTCCTTGGTACTAAAAAGAGCTCTCCTTTTGCTCCTTTGAGCGAGAATAGCTATAAGGTGCTCTTGCGGTGGTACCTGACTCCTTTGCGTCTTCACCATTATTCTCCGTCTAAGGACTCCAACTGTTGGAGAGGCTGTGGTCAGGTGGGGTCCTATTACCATATGTGGTGGTCATGCCCTCTTGTCCAGGGATTTTGGCAGCTTGTCAATACTACCATTAAACAGGTTACGGGGCATGACGCTACACTAACACCAGAACAGGCATTACTGAATATGCCGACAGAGATCCCTCGTGGGAAGGGCCGCCTCATAACACTAATAATTATTGCAGCAAGATGTGAGATTGCAAAGGGGTGGCGCTTGAGTACGGTACCCACTCTTCACGATCTTACATCCCGTCTGTCCAAACTCTACTACTTGCACACCCCCATTATTGGTAGGCAGAAACAGCAGGTGCACTGGCGACCGCTCCAAGCCTGGTTGCACCCTCCTGAGGGACAGGAGGGAAGTGGCCCAGACTAGTTTACCCCAGTGTATAGGCCTATCTTTCAGGTACTTGAGCCCTAAAGTGGAGCCTTTTTTATATACGGCTCCGTACGAAGTGATTTGCTTTTTCTTCCTTGTTTCTATCAACCGGTATGCCCAAGGAGGGGGGGGGGGGGGTATGCAGTGCGGAATGCTATCAATCCGAAGCTCTATTAGCGTGAGAAGCTTATACTCTTTTAGTTCCGCAATTGCACTTTAGATAGACAATGTTCAAATGTTGTTGTTGAATTACGTGGAAGCTCATGATGTTATCGCTTGTTACATTCTGTTTCGGATTTTGTGACGGATGTCAAATGATATGATGGAAATCATAATAAAAATTTTAATTACAAAAAAAAAAAAGGGGCATGTTTATATAAATTGGTAAGTTATCACACCACATGGTAAGTTACCACACCATGTAGAAACCCTACTTTTCACAAGAGAGAGAGAGAGAAAGAGAGAGAGACTGACTATCTACAAGGCCCTCATAGTAGTTAAGTATGTATACCTCTATAGGAGGGCCACCTGATACGTCAAGGTGAGGTGTTAGTGATAGTTTGGGGTTTAGGGGCCAGATTCACATGTAGGGTTAGACGTATGAACAGCACAGTACACCTTGGTGAAGATGTGATGTCATTTGGGGTGAGGAAAGTCTCACAAAGATGAAATTTCTACTATGTTCTCTCACCCTAGCTTGATAGACTCTATAACAGGGTACCATGACTGCCAACATTTTCTACCAGCTCTCAGATCAGTGTTGCAGGTTCTGCCAGAACTGTCACCTTTCCTCTATTCTTCCAAATCATGTAGGAAGGAAAAGTATAGAAATACAAGGAACACCCCATAATGTGATGGCTTGTACTTTTAGCATCTGGATGAATCAGACATCTAAGAATTCTCTTGCAATGTTACACTTCCATTCAAGTTTTAGCACTCTGAGGCATTATGTGTTTGTCATGGAAAGTGATCCCTTAGTGTGTGGTGGATTTGACATGGCGAACCCACTAGGCCCACACCGACAGTAGGTGGACACGCTCTGGGACTAAGTCTAGCTTTACCTGTACCATCCCCTTCCCCCACAGGGTTTTGGGACAGGCAGGACTTAGGCGAGATCCCACAGAGAAGACAGGCAATGTAAGGAAGAAGGCCAGAGATCAGGACAGAAGGTAATCCAGCACCATTAGCATCCAGGCAGATATCGAGGCAGGTGGAGAGCAAATGTAATCAGACTCCAGAGCCGAGGTCAGAACCAGGAGTTAAATAGAGAGGTCTGGACAGAGAGACAAGGACTAGGGCAGACCAAACACAGACTAAGACAGCTAGACTGGGACAAGAAAAGGACAACTAAGCAGGGGCGAGGCATGAAAAGGCAGGAGCAGGACAAGAAGACAAGGCAGGAGGATTGGAAGAAGGACCAGAGGCAAGACAGATAGGCAGACAGGTACAACAAGGATAGCAACACACACTGCAAAATGACTTGTTGCTGAGGCGCTGACTGGGAGCGTGTTCCAGGATGACATACCCAGCCGGTGACTGAAGTTATCATGCAGCGACAGTGCCGGTATCCTGCCACGGAGCCTCTAAATCAGGGCTTCCCAAACCTATCCTGGGGACCCCACAGCCAGTCGGGTTTTCAGGATATCCACAATGAATACACATGAGATACATTTGCATACCATAGAGACTCAGTATATGCAAATGTATCTCTTGCATATTCATTGTGGATATCCTGAAAATCTGACTGGCTGTGGGGTCCCAAGGACAGGTTTTGGAAGCCCTGCTCTAAATGATGGCTGGATGCTTATCTGCATGCCTAAGGCAGGCCATTGGAGAAGGAGGATGGTAACGTTCATACCATGTGATGCTTCTGTGACATTCGGGGTGAGTGTGGCCATTGCAGTAGTGTCCTGCCACTGGCCAGTCATGAAAGTGTTTGCTTAATATAACATGATTCTGTATTACTGACCAATAACATATTCCTACTACATTATTTTTATTACTTTTTGGTATATTCTATAATTATCAGAGAAGCATCCTTTCAGAACAATGTGAGAACACTTCAGAAGGTCACAAAATCCAAACCTTTATGATGTCATCACTTGGAGTGAGTATAAGGAATGGCAGATTGCTATGTAAGTCTATGCACTTCTCTGACAAAAAGCACACAGGCAACTTCAACAAATTGAAAAGTCAAATTGAACATGCCATGCTGGTCAAACTAAGATCCATCAGCTGAAGCCCAATTTTTGGGCCAAGTGGAAGCACACCAAGATCCCTGAAAATACACCGCAAAACATATCCCCCTGGCAGCATCAGAATACAACTCAATATCACAGCTAGACACACTGCCTGCCAAACTGAAGTCATACATAAGAAGAACATGCCATACTGGGTCAGACCAAGGGTCCATCAAGCCCAGCATCCTGTTTCCAACAGTGGTGAATCCAGGCCAAAAGAACCTGGCAAGTACCCAAAAACTAAGTCTATTCCATGTTACTGTTGCTAGTAATAGCAGTGGCTATTTTCTAAGTCAACTTAATTAATAGCAGGTAATGGACTTCTCCTCCAAGAACGTATCAAATCCTTTTTTAAACACAGCTACACTAACTGCACTAACCACACCCTCTGGGAACAAATTCCAGAGTTTAATTGTGCGTTGAGTGAAAAAGAACTTTCTCCGATTAGTTTTAAATGTGCCACATGCTAACTTCATGGAGTGCCCCCTAGTCTTTCTATTATCCGAAAGAGTAGATAAGATAACCGATTCACATCTACCTGTTCTAGACCTCTCATGATTTTAAGCACCTCTATCATATCCCCCCTCAGCCATCTCTTCTCCAAGTTGTAAAGTCCTAACCTCTTTAGTCTTTCCTCATAGGGGAGCTGTTCCATTCCCCTTATCGTTTTGGTCGCCCTTCTCTGTACCTTCTCCATCGCAACTATACCTTTTTTGAGATGCGGCGACCAGAAATGTACACAGTATTCAAGGTGTGGTCTCACCATGGAGCGATACAGAGGCATTATGACATTTTCTGTTTTATTCACCATTCCCTTTCTAATAATTCCCAACATTCTGTTTGCTTTTTTGACTGCCGCAGCACACTGAACCAACGATTTCAATGTGTTATCCACTATGACACCTAGATCTCTTTCTTGGGTGGTAGCACCTAATATGAAACCTAATATTGTGTAACTATAGCATGGGTTATTTTTCACTATATGCATCACCTTGCAGTTATCCACATTAAATTTCATCTGCCATTTTGATGCCCAATTTTCCAGTCTTACAAGGTCTTCCTGCAATTTATCACAATCTGCTTGTGATTTAACTACTCTGAACAATTTTGTATCATCTGCAAATTTGATTACCTCACTTGTCATATTTTTTTCCAGATCATTTATAAATATATTGAAAATTAAGGGTCCCAATACAGAACCTCGAGGCACTCCTTTTAAAATCCACTAAAAATGATTACCAAATCAAAAGATCCTGTCTAATTTGCTGAGTTATGTGAATATGATGATTCCTCTCATGCACTCCAGATGTTTTAGATGATAAATATTGAAGAAAAATCTGTCCCATCAGTATAACTCTGCATACAAAATTTAAACTCCCAATTAATGATTGCATCTGATGCAAAATCAACTTCTTACTATGCAGAGCCATATCCACCAACTGCCGCAACTTATCTAACTTATCCAAAGGCAATCTGGATATCATATTCACCGAATCAATACTATACACATGAAGGCTAACTTGGTCCACTGACCTTCCATTTTGTCATGCGCTATTGTAATGCCAAAAGTAGAAGTCACCTGGACAAACCCATGCAAAATCAGTGCACAAGCATCCACACCAGCCAAACCAACAAAGAAAAAAATCATGAAGATAATGCATGATGTTAGACCTGACACCTAGTGCACAACCATACTAAACAATTCAAAATAAGCACCACTCTACCCAACTATTTAACAGAAGATGGTATTATTAAACTCTGTGCACCCAGAGGAACCTTATATGGAATATGGAAACCAAAAAGAAAACCCTCATGCAAAACCCTTGCTGTCTCTCTTCTAGGATAATTCCCCAACCATTCTGCCATTGCTGCTATATTAATTGGAGTAGGTGCTCACTGAAATGAATGATGACTTGGAACCTCTTGCCGCATTACCTCTGACCTTCTTGAGCCATTTACTGACTGGGAGGCTAGCTCCACAATTGGAAAAGATGTGTTTAAAATAACAGTCTGGGAAGTTACAGACAGATCTATTAAACCACCAGCAGAAATCCAACGATCATGCACTCTACTTGGCCAAGCCAAACTGTGCGTCAGTCCCTCCAAAATGGCCGAGCAGATGACCCAGCACTGCCACAGGTAGAAGATACCGACCTAGCCCCGACTCCATCACAGATGACCTCACTGCCTTGTTAGTAATCTGTGTAAACCAAAGCCTCACGTTCAAAATACCCCAGGATACAAGCTTAATCTCCTCCATTTTATCCCTAAAATGTTCATCATAGTTGAGCCAAGCCAAACCTGAATAATCCTTATGAGTCACAAGGATTGAATCTGCGTGCACTAATAATACCCCATATTGAGACTGATCCTGGTGCCCTACCCCAGTGGCCAATTGCAAAAATCGAATCCAATTCAGTATAGTCCATGGCACCCTATTCTCCATACCCTTAAAATGCTCCTTCTATTTCTCTTCTTTCTCCCCTTTCTATGCCCTCTCTGACCCTTCAACAACTGAAAAATATCAATATACTTTCTCCTTTGAATTTTACTCCTAAAAAACTGTGACCCACCCTCTCACAAATCTGACAAAGCCACCAGAGCTGGAGCCCTCTACCCCTCCTCCACCAGCACCTACTACAGCCCCCTGCAATCTACTTTTCGAAGAAAAACTTGAAGAAGATGATAAAGTCACAGAGGAAGATAAACTATATCTCCCACATCTCTGCCAACATCGATGCCAAGACCTTCTCCACTTTTTTTTTGTCTGACATTCCTTTTTCCAACTCCAAAAACCAGCCCCTGATCTTCTCAGCCCCCACCCCACTGACTGAAGTATCAACATGTTGCATTCCCTGCATAGAAGATAAAATACAACTAGCAGTATCTCCAGCACCTAAACCCCCTTTCTTAGCGGTAACCACACTCAACCCTTGTGCAGCATCACCTTGTGTCCACATTTCCCTGTCTAGCGACCACCACACTCGACACCTCTACCACACAAGCAGCAATACACTCAGTATACCTCCCCCCATCCCAGCAGCAGGCTCACCAGGCCCCTGTTCCAATGCAGAAATCCGCACACCATCAGCCTGCGAAGCCTATGTCCCCTTTGGATGAAATGTCTGAGAGTAATCCTGATCCTCCACACGTGCAAAGCTTCCACTGGGTCCCTGCACCATCAGAAACACTTGCATCCCCTTAATGCCTGTGTAGAAAACGCAGGATTAGATGTTCAATATGAATATGAAAGAGTCATATTTAAAAAAAAAAACCAAAAACTCCATGGAACAAAAATGAGAGAACTCCTATTGAAATATGCAACTGTGTACTATTCTGATCCTTTTGCTGTACTTGTAGAAAGCAGTTCATAATTTCATAAGCTTTATGTGCATCTTCTGCACTCAGGAAGCTAAGTGTTTTCGCTGAGTTAAATAACCACTTTTTACCTGTCACTTCTCTGTTCCTTGGGGGGATTACTTATTTCATGTTGCAGTCAACAGCACAAAAATGAAGCCTGACACCACAGGATGATGAGTGTAAACTTAGTTTTGATTTTTTTTTTTTTTATCATCAAATGTGACCCTTGCTCACAAAGTAATTTTGTGTTTTGGGTGTTCTATTAAGTTAAATCCTTTGGGGTATCACAACTACTGCAAGAATGCTTCAGATTTTTGGCTTATAAAATTGATTCATAAGACGTCTTACTGGTATATTGCATAAAATTTGGTGTACTACAGTTTTAGCTAAATTGTACATAAACATTTGACCTTCCTGTGCTATTTATTTATTTACCTCTCTATTTATTTGAAACATTGTGTTTATTTAATGATATTTATATATTGTTTCACTGATTAAAAATCACTCAAACTCCTTCCCTGTTTCACGAATAAAAAGACAGGAAATCATGTCACATTAGCCACTGTCCTGGGGAAGAGCGTGCCAGCAGACGGCCGGGTTGCAGAGTCTACTGCTGCTCTGAAGGAGCAATAAGGTAGATAATAAAAACAAATTCTAATAGGTAGTTTATAACATGCAACGTGCACATTTTATAAAATCGGCATGTCCATGTATTCACACTGGGAACTGCACAAGCACATGGACACTCGCGTGGGTCTTAAATTCAACCTCTAAGCCCATGCTTGTTCCTATCTCTTTTTCCTGGAAGAGCAGACACATCAAATTGTAATAAGTGTTCAAGGCTTTGCCTACTGACTTGCAAAGAATGCCCCCTGAAAAACACACAGTTAAGCATCATTTTGTAGCCAGTCAAGTTATTCCTATTCACTAGCACTGAGAGATCCCAGAATGGCTAAAGAGGTGCATATTTATTTTGGATAATCAATTCTAGGTGGCAGGTTATTGACACAGTTGAGAACATCAGTGAAGTGTCATTGTAGCCCTTCTTCTTATGCAACATAAATGATTTTTACCAAGCCTTAGGAAAATATTTTCTTCAGTCTAAATATATTTATATTTTTACAATGCTTGTAATTTGGAAAAAAAATTAGTATCTTCTGTACCAATTTTTATCGAAGATGAATTTGGGTGAATCCAATGCTTAGGGCCAGATTTTCAAAGGGGTACATGCGTACCTCCCGAAAACCTGGCCCAAACACCCCCTGCGAGCGCCGAACCTATGTTGCATAGGCTTCTGGCACATGCAAAGCCCCAGGACGCGCGTAAGTCCCGGGGCTTTCCTGGGGGGGGGGGCGTGACGGGGGCGTGTCGTGATCCGCGCATCATCGGGGGGGTGTCGGGGGGCGTGACACGGCCAGCGCGACATCCGGGGCAGCGCCGCGGGCGTGATTTCGGCCTGGGGGCATGGCTTCGGCCTCCGGACCAGCCCCCGGACCGGAACATGGCGCGCGGCATGGCGTATCTATTGAAATCCCATGTACTCTTGTTCGAGCCTGGTGCGCGAATAAAAGTACGCGTTTGCGCAAGTTTATGAAATCTACCCCTTAGTGAATATAATATTTTTCTAATTTCCATTTAAACAACATTCTAAACAAATCAATTGATCATTATTTCAATATCTAGTACAGGTATAGGCATTTCCTGTTCTAGAGTGCCACAAGCACGTCTGGTTTTCAGGATATCCACATTGAATATTCATGAAATACATTTGCATACACTGCAAAGATATCTTATGCATATTCATTGTGGATATCCTGAAAACCATATCTGTTTGTGGTACTTGAGGACTGCAATTGCCTATCCTGATCTGCTATAAACATTAACTTTATATTTAATCCTACTATATTTTAATATAAAATGTCTTCTGAAACCCTATAATTTCAGGACCTACCATTTTTCTTCTTTGGCTTTTCCATCATATTCTCATGAAACTTTATTGCTCGCTACATTAAGACTTTGAAACCCTTTCTCACATCATTTTCATAGTCTCTGCAATTAGATTTGATAAAGTCAATATAAATTAAGTGGTATTCATACTCATCATTTGAAAAAAATTCTAAAGAATTAATACAACTTTAAAATAGAATTCTATCAGTATATCATACATTTAGGTGAACTTTACCTTCTCTTACCTTCATCAATTAAATGACAATACTGTATATTGTGTGTACAATTACTGTATATAATATAATTGAATGTAGATTACATTTTTTCATATTCTACCAACAAAACCTTTAAGCAGCAATGCTAGGGTCAAAAACAGATAACACACTTGTTATCAAACATATTATCAGGTGAATGAAACATACTATCATAGCAATTTTCAAAAGCCATTATGCACATAGGGGAAGATTTTCAAAGGCTACGCGCTTTGAAAAGGGGCTTCGAAAAAGGGGCAGGAAGGGGGCGGATCCGGGGGCATGGTGGTGGTCAGGGAGCAGGCCCAGGGGTGGGACCAGGGCGGGTCCGGGGCGTGGTGGTGACCGGGGGCAGTCCCGAGGCCTCCTTCGTTGCGGCCATGCCGGAGGTTCGCGCGCTGGCAGCCAGCCGGCGCATGCAAGATACGCCTGCCTCAGGCAGGCTTAAGAAATAAAATAAGGTAGGGAGGGAATTTAGGTAGGGCTGGGGGGTAGGTTAGATAGGGGAAGGGAGGGGAAGGTGGGGGGGACTGAAAAAAAAGTTCCTTCCAAGGCCGCTCATCCAAGTTCCCTCCAAGGCCGCTTTCACAGCAGCCTCGGAGGAAACGGGGAAAGCCATCGGGGCTCCCCTAGGGCTCAGCGGGTGCAAGATACCCTAGGGGAGACCTTGCGTGTGCCGACCCCGGATTTTATAACATGCGTGCGGCTGCGCGCGCATGTTATAAAATCGGGTGTAGATTTGTGCGTGCCGGGTTACACACACAAATCTACGCCCGCACATAAGTTTTAAAATCTGGCCCATAAAGTGCACTTATGTGGGTAAATCCTATGAAAAATTTAATGGCATATATAGTAGCAATTTTCAAACATCTACTTGCTCAGGTAAAGTGCATTTACATGTGTAAAATCCAGTTTTAAGTGTGTAAATGCTTTTGAAAATTAGGCCCTTAGATTCATATTTTTTTATTTTTATGTTATTTTTGAGAAGATTTGAATGTTTACATATGTACTTTCTTCTTCCTCAAATTGTTCCCATATTTATAAATTACATTTAATAGTGGTGCAACCATGCAGATATTTTTTTGAATCTCATACATGTATCATACTGACCATTGTTGCATATAAATATACCATGAATGGCTGAAAGGTAGACTCAGGAAATATTTTTAAAACAGGTGTGACCCAAAGAAAATGAACAAAACTGCTATTTAAAAAAATGTGTACAATCATGAGAAATACAATATATTGCAGCAAGAATAAAAATTTAAGATAAGTACAAATAATTAAAGAAGCAAATATTTTGAAGAACCTAGATTTTTCAAAAAATGGAACGAGTCTGAATATTATATTTGTGGTCTTTACTGAAATGAAGAGTTTGTGAGGGCCAGTCAATGTTTTGCTTGAATGTTCAATAATTTATTGCAGGGGGTTCTCCACTTCTGTCTTGGAGGGTAACAAATAGATCTAGTTTTCACAGATACCAAAAATATTCAAGTGAAACTAGTTATTGAATAGAGAATATAAAAATATATATTATAAATATTCATTGCAGACATCCTTAAAATAGTAACAGAGAAAGTGCAGGCAGAAAAAGATCCAAGTGGTCCATCCAGCCTGCCCAGCAAATTGCCCAGGGTAGCAGCTGCTTCTCTGTGCAGGTTACCCCCAGGCCTTCTGTTAAGGGTAGTAACTGACTATCAGACCTATACAGTAAAATCTATGGGAGAGCCGGTGCTCTGAGGCGAGCGCCCGCTCTCCCAACGCGCGCCCAGGCACCTCTCCTGGGCGCGCGATTCAGTATTTAAATTAGGGCCCGTGCCAATAAGGAGGCGCTAGGGACGTGGTGGCTGTCAGCAGATCTGACAGCCGATGCTTAATTTTACCGGCATCAGTTGTCGAACCCGCTGACAGCCACGGGTTCAGAAAACAGATGCCGGCAAAATTGAGCGTCCGTCTTCCAACCCGCGGGACGCAGGCAGATTTTTTTTTTTTAAGAAGATTTTTTTTATTTTTCATTTTTGGGGCCTCCGACTTAATATTGCTATGATATTAAGTTGGAGGGTATACAGAAAAGCAGTTTTTTCAGCTTTTCTGTACACTTGCTCAGTGCCGTCTGAAATGAAGTCCTGCCTTTGACAGGAGTTGATTTCTGAAAGTAAAATGTGCGGCTTGGCCACACATTTTGCTTTCTGTATTGCGGGTGACTACCTAATAGACTCATCAAAAAGAATCCCTTTCTTCCAGTATGCTTTTCATCAAGCCGATTCAGAAAACGCGCGGGAGAGCTGGCGAACGCCTGCTCTTCCCAGCGCGCGCACAGGCTACTCTCCTGGGCGCGCGATTCAGGAGGGTGGCCTATGCAAATTAGGGCCCGTGGTAAAAAGAGGCGCTAGGGACACTATCGCGTCCCTAGTGCCTCTTTTTTGATGGAAGTGGCGGCTGTCAGCGAGTTTGACAGCCAACACTCAATTTTGCCGGCATCGGTTATGAAACCCACTGACAGCCACGGGTTCGGAAACTGGACGCCGGCAAAATTGAGTGTCCGGTTTTCAACCCGTGAGCCACAGGCCGATTTTAAATTTATTTTTTTTTAAATTATTTTAAACTTTTCGGATCTCCGACTTAATATCGCCATGATATTAAGTTGGAGGGTGCACAGAAAAGCAGTTTTTTCAGCTTTTCTGTGCACTTTCCTTGTGCTGGCAGAAATTAATGCCTACCTTTGGGTAGGCGCTAATTTCTGAAAGTAAAATGTGCGGCTTGGCTGCACATTTTACTTTCTGTATCGCGCGGGAATAACTAATAGGGCCATCAACATGCATTTACATGTTGCGGGCGCTATTAATTTCAGGGGGGTTGGACGCACGTTTTTGACACACTATTACCCCCTTACTGAATAAGGGGTAGAGCTAGCATGTCGAAAACGCGCGTCCAAACATGTCCAAGCGCGCACTGTACTATATCAGCCCGCATGTTAGATATAGTAATTAGAAATTCTGTGCATTTTCATGTTAGCTTGAGGCATTTTGTATTAACCTGCTTTGAAGATTTTTCAGGGCCTACATTTTTTAAATTAACATCCTGTAGTGCAATTTGGTATTAAATAAATAGAGCATACTAAAACTTCACTGAACCTTTGCAACTTTCCAATAGGCAGTATCACATATAGTATAGACTGTTTACAAATTAATGTTGCCTATCTTTGATGGCAACAGTTCAGGCAGTCACACTAGTAGGTCAGATGACATGCAAGGGTGCGGAATGAACTTTCCAGAACATTCTATATATAAGACTTAAGGTCTTTACTGTGCATGTGTGGAACGTCATATGGTGCAGGGATGCCAGAATTGCTCTTAGTTCCGATTTAATCTTATAGAAAGGGTAGACCAACTCCCCCCTAATTTCAATTATATGTTTCCTAGTTCAGTATATTATCTGTTTTATGTAAGGGCCCCGCCCAATGGTTTTGTGTTCACTGTAAACCGATGCGATGTGCGAACGGTCATCGGTATAAAAGAAACGTTAAATACATAAATAAATAAATAAGTAAAGTTTGTGTGACTGGTGAACTTCTGTTCTCAGAGAGCACCTGTTATAGGTAAGCAAATTTACTTTTTCTGAAGTCAAGCAGGTTCACAAAAAGGAGAACATGATAACTGCCAATATGTGAAAAACACATTTTTTGTTGCAGAGATCCCCTCTTCTTTATTTTGTTCTTTATTTCTAGTTTTTAGAATACATTCAATGAGGAAGACAACACTATACCATAAAAATAAGCCTTGGGAAGATGGATATAGTACAGTATTACTAAAAAAAGTTCATGCAAAATGAACAGGCCATACCTACTGATTGGAAGCAGTCTTCAGACAATAATCTTGTGGGAATGTGCGGACTGAAAGCCATGCTGCAACCTCACAATCTCCTCAAAGCAGGTAAACCTTAGATTTGTAAATTTACCATGGCTCTAAAATGATGGCCTTCATTATCCTCTAAAATCAATCTCATGTGGGTATATTAGGAGACCAATCGGTCACCAATTTGAAAATGTTACAAAGTGTTACCATATTACTAAGTCTATTGGAATCAAAAGAAACGAACAAAAATAAGTGAACCTACTAGGAATTGAGTCTACTCCAAAGAATCCAAACTCCAAACTTTTGCAATCCAAACTATGGGGGATCTGCTTCAGCATTGTGGGCATGCAACCTAGGGAGTAATGTTGGTAGAATGATTGATTGATTGATTAAGGTGGAAATCTAACATTGCTTTATGAAGGAACTTTGATTGCCTGTAAAGTACTACCCTATAATCAACACTCTTAGGCTCCTGCGATTCTGCAGCTGTAGTAGAAACTGTATAATCAGTCTGTTTGCAGCATTGTTTAAAACCTGCTACACAATCAAGGAACCTCAAGCTCCTGAGCCTCCTAATTCAATGATCTGAAAAAAAGCATTTAGTCTCAGGTCTCTCTGTATCTCTCTCTATTTCCTGTTTCAGTCCCTTCCTTCACAAACAGAATGAAGGGAACAGGAAGAAGGGGGCAAGTCTAAGGCTGGAGCAAACAGAGCAGAGGAGAGCAGAAGCATTTCTGGTCTGTAATCCAGCAGTCTCCCTCTTCCTCCAGTTGTTTACCTATCACTATCTCCTCTTGTCCTGAAGGGAATAGGATAGGATGAATGAAGATGGTATGGACAGAGAAAGCAATCAGAATAGAATGAACTCTTAAATCAAACTAAAGGTTATTTTTATGTAATTCCTGGAAGGCATGATGAACCTATAGAAGAATTCATTCTTCCTAGAAAAGGTTCTTTCACCTGTTTATGTGGTCAGCCATACACTAGGTATAAAGACTTGGAAATGATTTGGAAGTCTACAATTGCTGGTGTTCCACAGCAGGCAGAGAATGCATTAATTTCCAATTCATAAAAACCTTTATAACTGGCACTATTGCTGACAAGTTTCAAACTTGAGATAATTCAACTTCTATTTGTGTTTATTTCCATGTGTCCCAATATATCTGCACTTTTCATTCTATTGGGCCGATACAGTAAAAAATGCGGGACAGCGGGCAAGCGCCCGCTCTCCCGGCACGTGCACAGGCCACTCAGCGGGTTTGACAGCCGACGCTCAATTTTGCCGGCGTCGGTTCTCGAGCCCGCTGACAGCCACGGGCTCAGAAACCGGACACCAGCAAAATTGAGCGTCCGGTTTTCGGCCCGACAGCCGCGGGCCTATTTCAATTTTTTTTTTTTTTACTTTTTTAAATTTTCGGGACCTCCGACTTAATATTGCCATGATATTAAGACAGAGGGTGCACAGAAAAGCAGTTTTTACTGCTTTTCTGTGCACTTTCCCGGTGCCCGGAAAAATTAGCGCCTACCTTTGGGTAGGCGCTAATTTCTGAAAGTAAAATGTGTGGCTTGGCTACACATTTTACTTACTGAATCGCGCGGGAATACTTAATAGGGCCATCAACATGCATTTGCATGTTGTGGGCGCTATTAGGTCCAGGGGGTTGGATACTCGTTTTGGATGCGCTATTACCCCTTACTGAATAAGGGGTAAAGCTAGCGCGTCAAAAATGTGTGTCCAAATGCCGGCTAACAGTGCACTCCTTCGGAGCACACTGTACTGTATCAGCCCGTATGTAATTAGCAGCATAACAAACTGTTGATGCTGAGACATTTTCAGTATAAGGTGCATATACCTGGAAAGGCAAGGGCTTTCTCAAGACAATATAAAAAGGAAGGTTGCACTGTAATTCAATTCAAAGCATGTGACATTTCAAGTTAATATTTTTCAAAATGTTTTTACTTGATAAACAGTAGCTTTTGTATGGTAAATTTTGTATTTGTATGTAGTTTAAATATTAAAAACAATGTGAAAGATTTTCAATAAAAGATTACCTTTTTACATAGTTGGACATGTGATTCTTTAGGAAAATTTGTCACATAATTGCTGCAGAATTTTGTAAAATCTGCTGCAGAATTTGTAACTCTTGCCAGAGAATCTTGAAATATTGGCCACAGGAAATCGGAGACTCTGCCGATTATGATGAAATCTTGGGTATGGTAGATAAGTCACTAGGGCATGGAGCTCACTGCTTCTGAGAACAAAACTGACCACTACTAAATAAGTTTACTTCCAGATCAGGTAGCTGTTGCTCACAAGCATTCAGAAGCTTAAAAGTGGATTTCATCACTGGATTACAAGTACAGTAATGTCTTACCAAACAGCTGGAGGCTTAATGGGAGGCTTCAACTGAAGCAAGTCCCACATTAATCTGACAACCTTCATAACATTGCTGTGATTGTTGTATTCTTACATAGAAACATAGAAATGATGGCAGAAGAAGTCCAAATGGTCCATCCAGTCTGTCCAGCAAGCTCTCACTTTTTTTTTCCCCCATACTTATCTGTTACTCTTGTCCCTTGTAAGTAACTTTTTTTGTTCTATTTCCCTTCCACCCCCACCATCAATCTATTTCCCTTCCACCCCCACCATCAATGTAGTTAGCAATGCTGGAGCTGCATCTAAGTGAAGTATCTAGCTTAATTAGTTAGGGGTATCAGTGCTAGAGCTGCATCTAAGTTGTTCTATCTGTAATGCATAATTAAAACATGCACATCATTGTGTACAACCCCAAACAAAATCCCTGTATCTGATTTTAAAAGGTTTCAAAAATATATTTTTAGCTTTTCAAAAGCAAAAACAATAAAACTAATATTTAAAATCCAAGTTACTGACTTTTTGTGCAGAAAGTAAATAGTCAAATTACCAGATTCAATCAATGAAAACAGATGAAATTTTAATGATGTCGTGGGAGGTAAAAAAAAAAAAAAAATCAGGTGTTTTTAATCTATTAGGTCTGTTGGAATAATGGGACAAATAATTCATGATAAAATAACACCATGAAAAACTGATATGATGAATGGAATTGCCCTTCATATAATAATAGATGGTAGTTGATTTTAAAAACAATGCAGATCAGAAATCCATTGACACATACTCTACAGTCATTTAAATGTAACCCTTGGACTGGAGTCCAAGTAAAAGTGCAGAGGGCACACACTTCTTACTGGGGCTAATGGTTCTTTACACATGTAGTCTATGTAGCACCAGCCCTACAGTATTCTTCAAAGGGGAGGGGGGAAAGGAAGATAACATCTTTTATGTAGTAGTTGCCAATAATCAAGCTGGATGTAAAGTAGTTGTTCCAAAAACAACTTTACCTATGAACCGAGACAATCATGGCACTCAAAATTGAGTGAAATATGGCATTCTTACAAATCTCGTTCAGGAAACAGCCAATGAACAAAGGCAATATGTTAAATCTGTGAGTATGTGGTTTCAGTGATTTGTTTCAGCCTCCTAACAAAAAGTCTGTTACTATTCTTGACTGAATATGGGGGGGTCTCCTAGGGTCAATAGATCTAGTGTGATTGTCTTCCAAATTTTGATCCCAGTTTTAATACTTTGGATCCAATGGATGGACCCCTGGTCTGATCCAGTATGACATTTCCTATGTTCTTAACAAATGCTGTGGACATAAGTTGCTGGACAGATGAAGATTGAAGAAGGCTTTTCTGCTGAACAAAATAAGGGAGACCAGGTGAGAATTCAAAGCTTATCTAAAGAAGATGTTTTCCTGGTTCCCTTTTTAAAAGCAAACCGTTGTGAGAGAGTGTAGCCAGCGTATAAGTTATGGTTACAGTGGATGGTTTTCCTTAAAGGATAGGATTGTGCCTGATTGAAGAGTTGTCTGAAAGGAAAACACAGCTTCATTTTTATGTAACCCCTCCCCAGTACAACATTAGCACAGGTGAGGCTATAAACTAATGTGTAACTCTTCGTGGCAGGGACCCTGACTAGTTGTACTGTCTCCCTTTCTTCCCAAGGTGTAGGTTCATTCAACAGAGGGATAAAAGGAGTCCTCTCGGGTTCCAGTGTGGGGTAGCTAATTCTCCTCTCCTGACTTCCCTGGGTGATGTGATAATTAATAATGCTGGGTATGCTGAAAGTGCAAAAGAAGTCACTGAAGCCACTTTGTTAGTGTCCAAATAAATCTTTATTGTTGCAAATGGTTATAAAATGGCATAACACTGATCCACAGCACCACTCAATATATTCTTTACATAATTTTCTTTAGTCTGTGCAGGATTGTCTATTTCCAGTGCCAATGAAACTGCTGCCCTCCAGGGCTTGGCAAATACAGTCCCAGGTGGTGCAAGGTGTCCCTTTGATGACTGGGTCTCCCCTTCCAACTGGCCTGAATACCTGGTTCCTGTCACTGCACAGAGAGATAAACTCTCTCTCTCCCCAGGGTTGGTTGAAGCACTGGATTGGTGTCTTCGCTTGCTAGGCTTGGCCTTTTACTCACAGGTAGTTGAATGTTCAAACTCTTTGTTTCAGATGCAGATTTTTTCCATTGTCTGATGGGATCCCTGAGGCAGGACACTTTGTACTACAAGCTGGAAGGAGGGGCAGTCAAAACCTCCTCCTGGATCTTGAACTTAATTTCTTCAAAAACTGAAATTACCACTGGAGTGTCTTCTTACAGCAGGTCACTACCACTTCAGGGTCAGGACTTCCCTACCCTTGCACAGCCTCAGATCCAGGCTTCCCTATTCCCTGAGCCCAGGAGGAGTACAGGCTCCAGTAAGGCTCCTACCAATCAAAAAGGCTAAGTCTAAAAAATGTACCCAGAGGGACCAATCCAAATCAGCCAGGTTGTGGACTGGAGCGGAAAGCCCCTCCCGGCCCTGGTCAGAACACCCAAGCAGGGCTTGTTTGGATCCTATGACTGGACCGGCAAAACAACAAAAACCAACCTTTCTCTCTACCTCTCGACTTCATAATAAGCAAAATGGACTGCCTCCCGAGCTGTAGCAAGGGTGCTGTTATATACCCTACCCAGGGGGACAGCCATTCCAGACCCCACAGAAGGAGGAACTGTATTTCAATGGATCCTCCCCATAATTCATCCTGCACTAACTGGCTGACACTAAACCCAGGACTTACTGGTAACAGAACTGAGTGTCTGTTGCATAAGTATGGTACATTATTAAAAGAACTATGTTGAGGAGCAAAATATAGGTTTGGAGAACTGATGTTAATGCTGTGTTAAGCACCTAGGGTGAAGTTGCTGGAACAACTCCAGGAATAGTGTTCAGCCTTTGAATGAACAAAACAGTAGTGACTAAGCAGAACACTATTAGTACTGTGGCACTAGGGATATGCTTTTGTTTGAAATGTCATAGACATTGTCTATATCATTTCTTGTCATTGTAAAGAAAAATAATAGGAAAACACACTAGTTTTATTTTCTGTTGTTTTTAATACACTATTTGCAAATAGTTTGCTCTATTCAGAAATAGCACGCACTAATATCTGAAGCCTAAAAACTGAAACCCCCTCCCAGAAAACCTACCTGAATGATACAGAATTTGGACCCAGAATGAAATGAAACAACAACATGATATTTTTTTTACCTGCACACCTCTAGCATGAACTGTTTATTTCTTCACTGAGTAGATGAAGTTGCATGTTCTGATGAATTTTGGAAGACTATATGCTGAAAAAGACTGGACTGTGATATAAGCCACAGAAAACAACCCCTGCTGCTGCTGCCTCATATGGTGATTCTGTGGCATCCATAGTATGTTCTGCACTCTTGCTCTAAAGGCAACTCCTTTCTACAAAGCCACACACTTAGGAGAGATCCCAGTGAGGCCCTACAATTACATAATAGACAGCTGTGACGCTTTCAAGCCCTACATACCTTGTACCCAAGACTCTATAAACACCTAGAGAGAGTTTTTCAAATGATAATCAGTAGGGCTGCCCATTAATTCAAAGAAACCATGACAAGAATGTCTAACTTGTGCATCTGTGCCCTTTGTGTTACATATTTGAAGATCAAAGGCTAATAAATGGAAGGGATGATCCTATACCTAGCCAACCCCAAGTGAACAGGGCAGGGAGCATCTCAGATAAAAGATGAAGTTTCTGGCCTTATGGGCAGCTTGCTTTGTGTAAGCAAGACTATCAGACCTCTGGACCTGTAACATGGCTGATTATGGGATCACCAGCCTGATGCCATACTGGGGCCTGACAGATGACTCCAGCCATTCTAGTGGGGCGTTGTTACAGATGACAGAGTCCAACTAAATATGCCCCCAAGAGCAGATTACAGGAAAATATCAGCCTGGGGGATTTTTTTTTTTTAATAGGCCTATGTGATTCAATGACTCCCAAAAGCACACCAAGCTGATCCTAGAGAGGTACATTATGTGACTTGGAACACATACGCCTCTACTGTCAGACGTGAGCCAAAAAATCTCCAACCCCAGGGATGCTTGCTCTGTCCCCAATTTCACACTTACCTTCACCCAATCCTCAAATTCCTGCTTTAATCCCCAACCCTCCACCCCAGCTTTTTTTTTGCAGGTAACCTTAACTTACCTACAGGCTACAGCTGGTGCATTCAGCTGCTGGAGTCGGCAGCACTTTGTTGTCCTGGTGATAGTGGGAGAGCTGCAATGTGATGGCCCCAGCCAGTCCTTCTCTCCTTCACAGCTTTTTTTTTTTTTTAAACTTTACTGGATTCACTGAGGCCAAAAGAACCCCTCAGTTTCTTGTCCCAAGGCAGTGCTGTTTTCAGTTCCAGTGCTGCCTGCCAGTACTTGCACAACCCTACTTTCCCTTCTTCAATCTCTGAGGCTACAGGCAGGCAGTTTCACTGGATGGAAACAGAGCTCAGGTACTGCAGGACTGGCAATAGACTGCTTATTTTTCTCCCTAGGAAGAGTCTTGGGGCTGATAGCTCATCCACAGGCCGATACAGTAAAGCGCGGCTGCGGTTACCCTGCTTCTAACCCACTTCTAACTCACAATTTGGCCGCGTAAGTCCAACCCGCGATTCACTATCCCTTTTAACTCATCCTTACCGCTTCTTTAAATCAACCGGTAACCCTTTCCGCCCGCAGCATGTATATGAGATGTAAACGCTCCGATTAGCTATTCCCTCCCATACAGCAATGTGCGCCCCGATTATCTCCTTTTTAACCTGTAGTTTTGCCGCGCATTTAACCTGCTAATTTACCGCCTACCCTTACCCCTGCGTTAGTGTGGAGCGTCAGGTCAGAGAGACGAAATTTCATGGGCAAACGACCCCCTCACCCCCCGGGACCCTTACCATGGCGTTAGTGTGGTGTGACAGCAATAGGCAGGCTCCGGTCCCCTCCCGAAGCAAGGCGCAGGGTGAAAATAGGCTCGACAAGTCATTAAAACAAAAGTAAATAAAGTGTAATAAAAGTAAACTTACTGCATGTGAATTTTCTTTGAACAGTCCTCTCTCCCCTTCTCCCGAGGCGCGCACTGCGGCTCCCCTGCCTCCCGGGGGCAGCCGGCGGCGAAAGCGGTGGGCAAAAGCGTGCGTACGGGCGGGCGGGCGAAAGCATACGGGCAAAAGTGAATGAATGCACGCCCGTACACGGCGGGAGCCGGTGGGCATGCATTCATTCACTCACCTTCGCCGGCAGGTGTGCATGCATCCATCCAGTGGAGGGAGCCGGCTGGCGTGCATTCATTCACTCACCTTCACCGGCGGGCATGCATGCATTCATCCAGGCGGAGGGAGCCGGCGGCGAAAGCGGCTTCCAGCAGCCCCCGCCGGCGAAGGTGAATGAATGTGCACCTGTGCGTGCAATTTGGTCGCTCAAGGCGTGACGTCACGACGTTTGGCGTCATGGCGTGTGATGTCAGCGTTCGCTAATGCACTGCCTTGAACGCCCAAATTGCATTCATTCACCTTCGCCGGCGGAGGCTGCTGGAAGCCGCTTTGGCTCCCCTGCCCTCGCCGGCGAAGGTGAATGAATGCACGCCTATGTGTGCAATTTGGGCGCTCAAGGCAGTGCATTAGCGAACGCCGACGTCACACGCTGTGACGTCAAACGTCGTGACATCACGCCATGAGCTCCCAAATTGCACGCACAGGTGTGCATACATTCATTCACCACCAGCAGGGGCTGCTGGAAGCCACTTTTGCCGCCAACTCCCTCCGCTGGATGAATGCACGCCCACCGGCGAAGGTGAGTGAATGAATGCACTCCGCCAGCTCCCGCTGCGTACGGGCGTGCATTCATTCACTTTCGCCCGTATGCTTTCGCCCACCGTTTTCGCCTGTACGCTTTCGCCCACCCGCCCGTACGCTTTCGCCCGCCGCTTTCGCCGCCGGCTGCCCCCGGGAGGCAGGGGAGCCGCAGTATGCACCTCGGGAGGAGAGAGAGAGAGGACTGTTCAAAGAAAATTCACATGCAGTAAGTTTACTTTTATTACTCTTATTACACTTTATTCACTTTTGTTTTAATTTTCGCGCTGCCTTGCTTCGGGAGGGAGGGGGGGAGAGGACTTGCAATCCCCCCTGGTACCTGTCATTTCAAACGTCATTAGAAATGACAGGTACCAGCGCACCCAGGATACTGTATAGACGCTGTATAGCGCTCTATACAGTAAAATCGATTGCGCGGGCCTAACGCTTCATGGACGCTTCTTGGACGCGGCTTGCATTTGCAAGCTATTTAAATACAGTATCGAGCGGTAGGTGATCCGAACTGTGCGTGCGGCAAACGCGGGTGCGCCCGGCCGTAACGCACCTCTTCCTACCACTCCTTACTGTATCGGCCTGCCAGTTAGTAAAAAAAAAAAAAATGAGGTGGGAGAGACAGGAAGGTGGGCTGGGCCAGGACCCTGCAGCTCTAACTGGAGCATAAAAGAGAGGCAGGACAAAGGCAGGGAGTGCTCTGACTGGAAAACAGAGCAGCATTTATTTATTTATTTTTTCAAATATATGCAGCAGGCAGGGGTCATCAAGCTGCTGCCTTACCTGCAACAAGTACCAATCTGCCTTTGCTCCCTCAGAAATTGAATCCCAGCACGTCTGCACACAAAGACAAGGAGCTAACTCTGCTAGTGCAGTTGAGCCACAAAGAAAGCAGAGGAGTCTGAGAAGAAATGACACGTGACCAAACTAACTGGCCCACCGGGGCATGCCCGATCCCCCAATAGGCCAATCCACCCCTGTATGCCCCCCCCCCCTTATCCCAAGGCTTGGCTACCACTGCCCAATTGCAATATTGATAACAGTAAATTAACAGACCATATTGATTAAAACAGATAGCCAACAACTGAACTGAATGAGTGAGTGGTTGTACCATATGGGCTAATACAATCTGCATCCTTTCTGCACACAAACTAAGTGGTAGGATGAATGG